>NW_026867558.1:0-142161 GCF_020745735.1 Hemiscyllium ocellatum
AAATGCAGATTGGAACAGTGGATTTGGCAGGAGAAGCAAGTGCGCTAAGTTTGCAGTCTTGAGGCCTTTGTGCATATTTTGTGTCCAGTCCAACAAGAACGGAATTATTAGCAGACCAGGCTCCTGGGAAAGAGCCAGACCAAGTAGATCAAGTGTGAGCACATTTTGGAGGCAATGATCATGTTGTAAGAATTTGTCCAACGATATTCAGAAGGACAATGCTCGATCAGAGAAAGATTTGGCGGCGAGTGGTCTTCAATGGAAGGGGAGCCAGTCAATCTACAATGATAGGTTGTTTAAGAGATTTTAAGTAAACATTGAGCTACCTTTACAAGGTCATGATCCAGGTGCGATCAATGCTTGTTTACACACGCCTGAAAGTATGAACAATCAATTGGTCAGCACCATATTTGACAAAGTTGCTAAGACCCAGCTGAAAAAAATAAGTTGGTAACAGGTGTCAGCTAGGGAATACAAATGAAAATGATGAGGAAGTCAGAAGATTCAAATGGGACGTGCAAAATTACGACAGAAAAACAAAAAGTAACATTGAGAAAATGCAGGTGCGTTACATCAAGAAGTTTCCCAATGTGTCTGATATATAGGCGTGGAAACAAAGGGCAGACAATCTTTTTCTCATAAACATGCAGAAAGGAGAGATGGTGGAACAGTAGAATTCACAGACTGCACCACGATCGGCAGGGGACGTACGTTTTGGAGAAGCACAAAGCGTTTGCAGACTCACGGACACAGATTGATTGAATGAGCAATAGTCGGGCATCTGCAATCCAATGTGGGTAAATAGCAAGCTTATTTGACAGAAAGTTTTAGAAAAAAAAAATCATGACAACAGGGAAACACTGCAACGGTCTGACGTCTTAGAATGATTTACATCTTGGAGCACACGAGCTCAAGGAATTATTATATGAACACAAAACATAATGAAGGAGGCTAAAGACGTTCTATTCTTTAGTCAAGACGGAGTATACACACATGTAATGTTTTAGGTATCCGGGGGCTGAGAATATCAGATCTGGAATATTACATGAGTTCTGGTTTCGTAATTGAAGGAAAGGTATGTTTGCGTCTGAGCTGGTTCAGAGGGAAGATTCCTGGTTTAAACACTGCAGAGAGAGGGTTGTTCCATGAGTAAAGGTTGTACAGACTGGGCTTGTTACCACTTGAGTTTTGAAGAGTGAAATGAAGCAACAGCATATTACCTGATTGAAGAGGTAATGCTGAGCAGTCTGGACAATGGGATAGAGGAGGGTTTCTCTCCTGGCGTATTTAGTCTGCAAAGAAAAGGCACTGATATACTATGGGCAGGGCGTGGTGAGGGGAATGGCCAGGAGATTCGCATTTTTAGGACAGAAATCTGAATTCTCACTCTCGCGTTTGTCAAAGGCAATATGCGAGCACAGAACTTCTTGCAAGACAGAATGCTGTGCATGTGGACTATTAATGACGCAGACAAACGTATTATTGTCAATACACGAATAGAATGTTACTGGGAAGGTTTGAATAGAAATACAATAGAATGAATCATGGATTATTGAATGGTGAAGCAGGTGCAAAAGAGTTCGAACACTTACAGTCTGCTGCTGTCTCGTATGTTTCTATCTCCTGCGATTAGGGCTGAACGACCTCCTCCTTACTCACATCCCTGGTTTTGTTGCCTTTGAGACTTGAAGGTAGGACATCCAGGTTCTCTGTGATATTCTTTCCCATTCTATTCATTTTGACCATCTCCAGGTTATTCCAGGTCTGTGCTGTCCTTTCCTAACTGGAACACTATGATACATTATATCTTAATCCTCCACAATTATCTGCTGCTAATGCACAATCCCAATCCCTGCTGTGCATGGCCTACCGTTCCTCTCTCTTTTTCTCGCCACAAACCACCATTCCACCAAATCCACCAACCACACCACCAAACATTTATCATAATCAATTTTCTTATGTCTCCACAATATCTTATAACAAGCAAATCGCACACAGCTTCTCATTACATGAGATCCAGACTTTGGAATACCCATAACATTATGTTTTATTTTTTTATGAGGGGAGCATGGAACAGTCGGGAGCGTGAAAACATGTGACCGCGTTGAACTAATCTTATTTATTTGATACATTGTATTTACGTGCAGGGACAGCAAGTTTGATTTCTAAGTTATTCACTCTCTTCCACGTTACTCTGAGCTCACCAACAAAATGTTTATGCCATTTTTCAGCGTTATTCACCTTTGGAATGATTCTGTGTGCCCTGATTTTCCTCCCTATTTTTTTTAAATGGTTCCTGTCCAATGGGAGGAACACATCAGCCCTCAGCAAAAATATCCCACCTCGATCGAGATGTATGCACTGGAAGGTGTACAGTTCACATCAGTCTCAGGTTTGGATCTATTGCCCCTTCAATTTTAAGCACTCAACCTTGCTGCATTCGTCTCCACACACCTTGCTTTTATTCACTCTTCTTTCATTAATTGTTAATCTGAATCCCTCCGTCAACCCATTTTGTTACTTTCTGAAAGATCTTGAATATTTTGATTATGATCAAATCAAGTAATGTCCAATGCACAAAATACGGAAGCAGGGGATTGAGGGTGATTTGGCGGTTTTGGTTATAAATTGCCGAGCTGAAAAAAGACAGAGGGCGGTGGTTGATGGGAAAAATTTATTCTGGACTTCAGTTACTGGATGAGCAGCGCAGGGATTTTTGTGAGAAATCTTCTGTTTGCCATGTTTATAAATGACAGAGATGAGGACGCGGAAGGATGGGTTAGTAAATTTGTGTAAGAGGTTAGTGGAGTTGTGGTTAGTACTGAAGGATGTTGCAGGTGACAGAGGGACAAGCTGCAGAGCTGGTCTGAGAGGTGGCAAATGGAGTTCCATGCAGAAAATGGCGAGGTGATTCTGTTTGGAAGGATTAACAAAAACGAAGTTAACTGGGCTAATGGCAAGATTCTTGGTAGTGTAGAAGTGCAGAGAGGTCCCGGAGTCCATGTACACAGATCCATGAAACTTTCCACCCAATTTGATAAGGTTGTTAAGAAGCACACGTTGTGTTAGCTTTTATTGGTACTGAGATTGCGTTTCGGAGCCACGAGTACCTGCTGTAGCGGTACAAAACTCCAGTGTGGCTGCACTTGCATACATTCTGGTCACAACATTATAGGAAGAATGTGGAAGCTTTGGAATGGCTTATTCCCTCAGAGAATAAAGGTGGCATGGAAGGCAATGCCTGCAAAAGTAGTCGAATCGACAAGTTTAAGTGCATGAAAGTGGTCATTGTATAAACATTTGTTTGAAACTGTAATAGTGTAGGCTGGATAGGTTTCAGACTGGTTCCGCAAGTCGACTCAACATCCATGGCTGAAGAGCATGTACCGTGCTTTAGTTGTATGGTCTCTGTTCTCGGTGTCTAAGAAGAACCAGCCCCTAAGTAAGGTGTGACGCAAGTTGTTTAGTGGCGTTCTGAAAACTGTTATTTTACCACACAGATGAGGGAACAAAATATGGATGCGTCTTCTTTGTGGACGATGAAATTTGCACTCTCAGAGTGTTTAGAAAAATCTGCATGAGCACTAACCATGCTGAGGCATTGCAGGCTATGAATCAAGTACAGGTAAGTGTGATTAGTTCAGTTTGCTGCTTGTACGTCGGCATAGACTTATTCGGCTGAAAGACAAGGTTCTGTGTTATATGACTTACTGACTTCATTTTTTGTACATGGCATATTGTGTTAGATTAATAAGGCCATGCTCCCAATGAACACCATCATGATCCTACGTTAAGAAGCCAACATATAAACATTTTGCCTCTGCCATTTTCTTTATTAAGACGTATACATTTAGCAAATTCACCGTACTCAAATTAAGATTTAAAAATAAACTTGAAGATTAATGCGATTGTCACTGCAGCTTGTGTTTTGTAAAGAGGAATTATATTTCTGGATGTATCAATTTGGGCAACTATTATTCTCCTCCCGGTCTGGGCAACAAGGCACAATTTGAGACACGTCAGCTGAACATGTTATGTTCAGTGTCTGCAATTTATGCCAGTCTCTGGGGACGGTAATTGTGTCACTGTTGTGTTCTCTCCTTCTATCCTTTAGGGAGAACTTTCCAAATATAATCTCATGGTATTAGAGGGAGACCTCAGCTCTGGCTTGAGCAGGCATCAGTATTTCAAAGAGACAGAGAGAGAGAGAGAGAGAGAGAGAGAGAGAGAGAGAGAGAGAGAGAGAGAGAGAGAGAGAGAGAGAGAGAGATAGGAGAGATTGTAATTCGAGAAAGACACGCTGGAATATAGCAGTAACGAAAGAGAATCTGGAGTCAGCGGACTGGATTTTTATGAAGATGGACAGGAAACTCTCTGCAAAAATCGCCTATTATATTAGAAATCAGCATTGGATGACAATTGACTATCGAATACGATATGTACTCTTGCTGTTCCAACACGTTTACTATCCCTTCCTTGCTGCTGTTGGTATCATTGGTAAGTTTATTTATCCAGCGAAGTTTATCCATGAACTAGACGCAAGTGGTCTGTCTGATGAAAACAGGTCAAAGAGTTCAGACGTTTGTACTGACTGTACGCTGCAATTGAGGGCTTCAGCTGACTGGATGTCTGGTTTGCCATGCAAAGGTTCAATGCTAACATCTCACGATGGCTCCATATTGCCCCCTCATCGTTTAAATTCATCTACTGCCAACATGGTTTTCAATATTGCTATAAAGCAAAGATCAAATCGCCTCTGCTGAAAGATGACTGTGCTCAATTCATATGCATTGTTATCAATGTGATCTTTGCTGTATTTATTGATCAATGTTCCTCCAAGTGAACGTGAAGATGTTGTGTTTCATGTAGTTGCTGCCTTGCCCTTCCATGTGGAAGTTGTCTTGAAGGTTGAAGGTGTTCTCTGAGCATCTTAGTGAATTTTTGCTTTACACCCTGTTTATAGTACACATTGCAAATACTGAGCATCAGTGGTGAGAATAGATGTTTGTGTGTGTGGTGCTATTCCAGCGAGCTTGTTTTTTTTTTCCGGATGGAGTCGAGTGTCTGGAGTGTTGTTGGAGCTGCATCCATTCAGAAAAGTGAGAAGTATTCCATCACACTCTTGACTTCTACCTTCTCCATTGCTGGGCAAGCTGACGGGAGCATCAGAAGGTGAGTACTGCGCTGTAGGATTCCCAGGTTCTTTCAGCCACTGTATTCATAAGACTAATGTCGGTCAGTGTGAATAATGATTGAGTTTAGACGAATACACCCATCGCTGAATGCAGTCAGTGTCTTCAAAATGTCAACAGGAATTCCCTCAAGCATGTGTCCTTCTTCCCATCCTATTGTGCAGGTTCCCTGAAGGTGTCCATTCTTTGCAGTCCACTTAGACGCCAGAGGAATTCTTCAGTGGAACAGAACATTCTCATGACAGTCCTCGCAACATGAGAAGAGACAAAATAGTGTCAGCTGAAACCACTGCCCGAAACGCGCGTGGCGACAGCAGTCCGAGTTTCTGAAGTAGCGTCACTGGATTTTAAAGGTTAATTTGTCATTCTTTCCAAAGACGCTGCTAGACCGGCTGAGTTTCTCCAGACATGAATGATTTCCTTTCAGAGTTCCAACCGTTCTTTCTTCTTTTTTTTTACTCTCCGAGTTTTCAATGTTGACAAGGGCTGACAAAGAGACATAAAACACTCAGACGAAAATAGGCGATGGGAGATATTCATTGACAAGGGAGACAACTCAAAGGCAATTTGGACTGGCAAAGGTAAAAAAAGAGAAGAGATGTTTGCAGATTTTGGGCTCCTGTCGAAAATGTGGACCCTCTACTGACAACTGTCAACATCACAAAATCTCGGAGATTTTAGATCTGAACTTGCTTCTCTAAATCGAATGCAAAGTCTGAGTCCGTTTGAATTGGTATGTATTAATGATTTGGCATTATTCCCTCTAAACTCATTCCACATTTACATTTTTTTGTTTCTTTCCTGACCCCTCACCCCAATTCATTTTTGTTTTCGGTAAAATCAATTTGGTCACATATTCCCTTTCTCCATCTCTCTCCTCAATTCCACTCTGAAATTAAGTTTCCCGTTGGCGATTCTAAGCTCCAGTCTCTCCTTGCAAACTTGAGTTTCGTAACTGTGGCATATCCGAACGCTCCCAAAGGTCACCAGATGCGAACTTCCCAATATTGCTTTCTCCACACAATCCTGTCAAGCATACCAGACGTTTGCAAATCAGTTTGTATATAGTGTCACGTTCACCATAATATTGTAACAATATTATGATATGTCCCTCATAAGTATTAATAATCTGAATCTTGGTATGTGAGGAATAAAATTTCAAACGGTTTGTAGTTGATACAAATATTGATGGAAATGTAAATCATGAGGTTGGCAGCCAGAAACTCAAACTGAAATTGGCAATTGGTTCAGATGGCTGGTCGTGTGCAAATATAGTTTAACAATTTATTAGATAAAGTTGAAGTGATGCGCTTATATTGAGAGAACTTCTAAGACTATATAAAATCAGAGGTACACTTGTCAGGAGGGCGCAGGGGTAGAGGGATCTGCATGAACATATGCATATTCAATGAAGATGTAAGAAGAGAGGGAGAGAGCAATAAATAATGTATTCACTATCCATGATTTTATGAACAGAATCCCAGTGCAAGGTGGAAATTTTGAACTCGTACCAAACCTTTGTCATACCTCACATCCTGTATAGTGAACATTTGTGGGTGCCACATTAGCGAAAAAATGTGAATGCATTGGAGATAGATTGCAGAAGACATTTAAAGATATGTTTCAAAGAATTAGAAATTTCAGTGGTGAGGATCGAATGAAGAAAATGGTTCTGTTCTCCCGAAAGAGATGGAGTCTGAGAGGTAACCTAATAGATGTTTATGGAACCGTAGAGTGAGATGTGACAGAAGAGATAGGGAGAAGGTGTTCCCGCTCCAAAAAGTCACAAGAACAAGAAGCGATTTTATTTAGATTAAGGTTAAAAAAAAGGAGCAACTATGAAATGAGTAGAAGATATTCTTCGCCCAGCGAGTCGTTAGGTTTTGGAGTGCACTGAGTGGAAACAGGTTACGTTGATCTATGGGAAAGCGAGATTTCATGGTTATTTAGTTGATATGGTGTATTAGATTAGATTACAGTGTGGAAACAGGCCCTTTGGGTCAACAAGTCCACAGCGACCCGCCGAAGCGCAACCCACACATACCTCTACACCTAACACTACCGGCAATTTAGCATGTCCAATTTACCTGACCTGCACATCTTTGGACTGTGGGAGGAAACCGGAGCACCCGGTGGAAACCCACGCAGACACAGGGAGAATGCGAAAACTCCACACAGTCAGTCGCCTGAGGCGGGAATTGAATTGAATTGCTAACCACTGCACCACCGTACCGCCCGTGTGTGTGCAGAAATACAGGGGAGAAGGAAGAGTCTTGCTGGACGGAAATGTAGAGCAGATGCAGTTTCGATGGACTAATTGTTTCTGTCGCCACCATGACACTTCCGGACAGTGAGTGATTCTGTTGCTACTTGATTTATGATATTCTCTGCTCTCCCTTGTCACAAGTAACTCGTCATGAGTATGTTACATTTCACAAGGGTTCTTTGGATATTTTATTGCCTTCTATCAATTAATTAACATTCGAATGACCATGAAATGGAAGCACATATATGGCTTTTTATAATTCTACGTTGACAGACATATGATTGGCAGTAAAATGGTGGTGATATGGGATAAAGCAGCGTTGTTCAATTTGAAGAAAATACTTTTTGCCACGGTACGTTTGCAATCGGTGAGTAAATTTATTGTTAGTGAAGAGGAAACAGGTGACAATGTGTTCTTTTTTCGAAACAAAAAGAAATACCGATACATTATGCATTACAGTTTACAGCTTTGCAGTAGTTTATTTTAAGCATAAAAGGACATTACTAAACTTTTGACTGGGGCACGACAAAGGAAGAATGAAATAAAGCCAAATAAAATCTTAGCAAAAGTAAGTTAAAAGAAAGCCAAACTGTGAAAGGGATCCAGTTTATAGACTGATGTTGAACGCTTAAGTTAGTGGGCAAAAAGTTAGTGAAAGGATTATGATATGAAAAATAAGAGATTGCTCGTATTAGAACACAGAATAAAAGTACAAAGACTTTTTTAAAAATTGAGTGAAACTACAAAACTTTGGAACACAATGTGTGAGCACTTGTGCATGCAACACAGAAAGCTAGCACAGGGAGGAGTAGGTAATTAGGAAGCTTGATAGAATGAGACAATATACCATCGATAGTAACAGGTGCACTGCCAGAAGACTGCGGGTTGGTTAACACGTTGGCACTGTTTAAGAAGAGTGGTAAGGACAGGCAAGGGAACTCGGTGAAAGTGAGGAGTGCAAATGCTGAAGATCAGAATCAAGATTAGAGTGGTGCCTGAAAAGCGCAGCAGTTCAGGCAGCATCCCAGGAGCAGGGAAATCGACGTTTCGGGCAAACGCCCATTTGTTGATGAAGAGTTTTTGCCCGAAACGTCAATATTCTTGTTCCACGGATGCTGCCTGACCTGCTGTTATGTTCCAGTACCACTCAAATCAAGCAAGGCAACTATAGACAATTGAGACTGATATCGGTGATGAGCCAATCATTGGACGGAATCCAGAGGGACAGGATGTGCATGGATTTGGAAAGGCAACGAGTAATTAGGGATAGCCAATATGGCTTCGTGCGCGTGAAACCATGTCTCAAAAACTTGATTGAGGTTTTTAAAGAAGTAACAAAGAGGATTGATGACGACAGAATGGTGGATGTGATCTATGAGGACTTTGGCAAGGTGGTCGACAAGCTTCCCCATGGGAGGCTTGTTTGCAAGGTTAGATCTCATGGAATATGGAGAGAGCTAGCCATATGAATCCAGAACTGTCTCATAAGTAGATGACTGAAGGTGGTGGTGTAGGAATGTCTTTCTGACTGGAAGCCTGTGACGTGTGGAGTGCCACAAGGACTGGTTCCAGGTCCTCTCTTTTCGTCATTTATGTACATGATTTGAAAGTGTGGACAAGAAGTAAAGTTAGTAAGTTTACAGATAACGCCAAAATTGGAGGTGGAGTAGAGAGCGAACAAGCTTACTTCAGATAATAACGGGATCTTACTCAGATGGGCCAAGGGGTTGAGAAATGGCAGATGGAGTATCATTTGGATAAATCTGAGGTGCTGCATTTTGGGAAAGCAAGTCTAAGCAGGACTCATTCAATGGGCATGGATAGCTTAAATATACAGAGTCTCCTCCTGGGATGGATGAGTCTGGAAATAGTGGATGAATGTTAGGGTGAGAGGGGAAAGATGTAAAGGGGACCAAAGGGACAACCTTTATCATACAGAGGGTGATGCATGTATGGAATGAGCTGCCAGAGGAAGTGGTAGAGGCTGGTACAATTGCAATATTTAAAAGGCTTCTAAATTGGGACATGAATAGGAAGGGTTTGAAGAGATATGGGTTGGGTATTGGCAGATGGGACGAGATGAATTGAGACATCTAGTCAGCATAGCCGAGTTGGACAGCAATGTCAGTTTCCGTGTTGTACAGCTCTATGACGCTATGATTCTATCTGAAGTCTCTTATTTCAAGTATAGATTAGGCAAGTGTTAATGTTACTGCACGTCGTTACGTGAGATGTTGGCCAAATTGAGGACTGCAAACATTGGACCTCAGAGTCAAAAAGGGTGTTGCTCGACAAGTGCAGCAGAGCAGGCATTTCAGACATGAACCCTTCATTCTTGACGAAGTATTCATACCCAAAACATCGATTTTCATGTCCCTTGGGTGCTGCATGACCTGCTGTGTTTTTCCATCGCCACACTTTTCGATTTTCATGAGATCATATCTGGGTCAGTGCTTGAGGACATTATATCCGTTATTTCGTGGAAAGCATCGTGTCTTCACGATGGTAATCCCCGTTATGGAGGAAGTGCCATCTGAGCATAAACTAAACAGTTAGGTCTCTACTTTAAGCAATGTCGAAGAAGGAGAGGTGATCTCATTTGAATAGAGAATTTTTAGTGGGTGGTAAACGTCAATGCTAAGAATATGTTTTGCATTCACGCAAGAATCTAAGACCAGAGAACATAGCCTTAGAAGACAATGAATACTATTTTAGACTCAGAAGAGGAGGAATTTAATCTGTCAGAGAATTGCATGTCTTTGGAACTTCGTTGACAGCTGCCTGAGTAAAGTTCTTGTGTTTATTTAAGGCTGAGCTGATTGATTCTTGACTGAATAAGAAAATTGAGGCTTGGTTAGAAAGGCTAAAGAGATGAACCAGAGGTATGTCAGACCATCAGTGCTCCGATTGAATTTGGAACAGGCACAAAAGGCCTCTTTGTCCTACTTCCCATGGTCTTACTAACACCGCAGCGTTGCTGACTCATTAGAGAGATGACTCAGTGCTGAGGCTATCCAGAGAGCCGTCATGACTCAGATGAGCGGTCATATGGTAACAGAACACTTTGCACCATAGCCTTCACATCTCTGAGCAATCGACGTTGTTCTGCTGCCATCAGTCTGCATTGCAAGCCTGCTGTCCAGTCAACTGAGACAGCAAACTCCCTCACCCACAATCTACCCTTTCGTCCATTACTTCCACCATTATGTTTTTGGTAATACCAACATGGTCACACCCTCTGAGCTAATTAGCTGCATTATGCTTTAAACTGCTTTGCTGCAGAGAGATTTGGGTGGCCATTTGTAAGTATCAAATGCAACTTGCTTGCACGGATAGTAGGAAATAAGGAATACTAATTAGTTTTTGATATGAATTGAGAAAAGAACAGAGCATAAGAATTACTTGCTGTCACTGCATCACTATTAGACAGTAGTCAGCCCATACTTGGATTATTGCATGAAACTTCGCTCCCCTTATTTGAGGAGGTACGTAGTTGTATTGGATAGAGTTCATAGATGGTTCATTCGACTTATTTCGGAGATGAGAAGTGTGGCTTGCATTGTGCAATTTGGAAGAATGCGAGTAGATCAGTAAGATGCGACAGAGATTGGAACAAAAATGCTTCAACTTCAGTGCAAATCTGGAATGAGATGACACTGTTTAAGGATAACGGGTAATAGATTTAAAACAGAATTAAGGAAAAGATATTTCTCTCAAACGAGTGTGTCGACATCATTACTACAGAGTACAGTGGTTGCTTGCACATTGAATATAAGTATTGGAGAAGACGTGCTAATTTCTAAATTGGTAATATGTTGAAGGGCGTGTGCAGAAAACTGAAGCAAAGGACGAGATGGCATTAACCACACTCGCATTAAATGGCAAGTCAGACTCGAGGGCCTGAATGGCTTTCCTCTGTTTCTATTTCTTTTATTCTGAAGCTATACCTGAATAAAGGAGGCGGTGGTGGGTAGGTGGAATGCTAATTGGGGAGTGGGGCGAGAAAAGGTCGGGGGACAATTCTAAATCATGTCTTCTAACTTGAAACTGCACCTCCGCCCCATCTGTCCAACTGATCAAATTGTCAACGCCCCTTTCGAGTTCCATACTGTCACCCGCATAGTTGTAGACAATTCTCCCAAATTTAGGGGCAATCAAAAATATTGGCATTGCTCCCGACGCAGCAATTTCCAGTTCTTTCATATGGATTGCAATTGTGCATGCAGAAAAGCCAGCATTAGGAGACTGAATCTTGGAATGGGCGGTAATACAAAGGCACAATGGACGAATGTGAAAGGAGAGCCTGTGCTGTTTAGAATCGGGATTTCCAATGTGACTGCTGTGGAGTCTGATGTCTGATTCAAGAGAAGGTTTAATACTGACAGGAGACACTCCAGGTATCCCTTCCGCACTTCTCTTCAATATTATGCTCGACAACGCAATTCCCAATTTCTGAGGTGGACAATCCTCCATGCAGTGTTGGATCAATACCTGTGTTACACCTAAATCTTTTGAAATTACGCGGGTAAAGCCAATGTTACACTGGAGGAATTGTTAACAAAATGGAAACCCACTCTCACCTGCCTTCTGCACAATCCTTACATTCATTTTTGGATCAATAACCTGTGTTTAAGATAAATTTTTTGACAATATGAGGGTAAAAACGATGTTTCTTTGGTAGAAGTTCAATAAACGTAACCCACCCTCACTTGCCTCCTACACATAACGCTTCCAAGATGATCAGGGAGTCCGAGTCAAAATGGTAAAATGAGATATTTTCCATTTGGTTGTTATGTTTTATTTTTAAAACACATAGAGGAAATGACGACAGGACGTAGGAGCAGAAGTTGGCCATTCGGTCCAGCGACTCTGTTCTGCCATTCAATGAGATCATGGTTGATCTGATCATCCTCAACTCCAAAATCCTGTCTCTTCCCACAGTAACATGATTACAAAGTGAATGCACTGCAAAGCTCGTGGCGCAGTGCAATCTGGAGGTCCTGGTGCGTGAATCGCAAATGGGTGCAGGTAAAGCTATCATTGAGACAAAGACTCAGAGCTCGACAGCAACGCTTCCGTCTCGTCGGCCCAAGCAGGTCCATGCCGATTATCATGCAGGTCAACATTAATTCTATTTCCCTGCAGTTGGTCCATTTCCTTCTAAACCTTTCCTAACCATGTATTCATCCAAATGCCTTTTAAATGTTGTAATATTCCCGCTTCAACAACTTCCATTGGTAGCTCATTCCACATGCATACCACTTACTGTGCACAAAACGTTGCCCCTGAGGTTTCCATTTATTCTTTCCCCTCTAAGCGAAAAGGAAGCTCTCTAGTCCATGATTCATCACTCAATGGAAAAGACTGAGAGCATTGACATTGTCAATGCCTCTCATGATCATATAACATCGGAAAGAACACAGAGCAAAGAAAGTTACAGATCCTCTGTCTAAACCTTTCAGCTATTTTCTAAGGGTCTGTTCGCCCTTTTTCCCTGCCCATTCATGCATCTGTCTAGATACATCATAAAGTACGCTGTACGTTCCACATTCACTGGCAACGCGTTCCAGTCACCTCCAAACTCTGTTTAAAGAGTTTTCCATGCATTTCTCCTCTGAGTTTTCCCCTCTCCCGTCACGTTGAATTCGTGACTCCTCGTAATTGCGTCCGCTAAGATATGAAAAAAAGTCTTGTTATACAGCCTGTCCATACTTCTCGTAAATTTCTAGATCTTAGTCAGGTTTTCCCCAACATGGATCTTTCTGACGATAATAATCCAAATCTGCTCAATCTCTTTTCAAAGCGAGCAGCATCCATACCAGGCAACATCCTTTTGAATTTCTTCTGCACCGTCTCTAAATCATCCCACGTCCTGTTGGTACAGTTGCGATCAGAAATGTATGTAGTATTCCAAATGTGTCCAAAGCAAAGTCTTGTACACCTGCAACATGGCCTGCAAACTTTCTAATCAATACCCCGAATGTTGAAGGAAATTATGCTGCATGCCGTTTGGATCACTCCGTTGACCTGTGCTGCCACCTTTACATCTCTCTGTACATCAATTTTGCACAGTACCTTTCCACTTACTTTATAGTTTACTCTTGAATTAGATCTTCCAAAATGCATCACTCACATTTGCCCACTTCTCTGCTCAACTCTTCAGTCATTCTCTCTTCTGCTGCATTCTCAGATAGCCCCTTTATTACCTGCTACTCCACCAATCTTAGTGTCATGTGCAAGCTTCCTAATCTGACCACATAAGCTTTCCTCGAAATCATTTATGCATGTCATAAGCAGCAATGATTTCAGCAGGGATCCTTGCGGAGCACCATTGCTCACAGTTCTCCATGTTGACAAAATTCTTTCTGCTACTACTCTCTGTCCACTGTTGCCCATCTATCTCGTTCACTGTGGACCCAATGCGATTTCACCTTCTCCATCAGCCTACCGTGGGAAACTTTATCATACACCTTACTGACGTCTATGTAAATGACATGTACACCCCTTCCCTCAACATTCAACTTTTTCACTTCCTCAAGAAATTCAATTAAGTTGATAAGACATGACCTTCTCTGCACAAAACCAAATTGCCGATTACTGAAATCTTCAGTCTGTCTTCAGTCGCCGAGACCTTATGTACGCTTCGATTTTTCTATTAGTTCATCTCACAACTGCATCTGACACCATGGTTCCCAAATGTTGTTATTTCTACCCCTCACTTTCACAGGAACATAGCCCTCCTAAACTCTCATCAACGACTCTTGAAAAGCCTCCCACATACCATATGTGGATTGACCTTCAAACAGCTACTACCAATCTTCCTCGCCCAGCTGCTGCTTAATTTTGGCACAGTTGGCCTGACCCCAATTTAGCTCTTTTTCTTTTGGATCAGTCTCGTCTTTATCAAACAGTTTAGAAAACTTACGGAACTGTAATCACAATTTCCAATGTAATTCCCGACTGAAACTTCAACCAATTGGCAGGGCTCATTCCCCAAATTCATGTCCAGGAACAGACCATTGTCGAGTTGGACTATTTACATGTTACTCGACAAAACGTTTCCTGGATGCTGCTACAAATTATGTTTCATCTGAAACGAAGTGAACTTCAATCAATGTTGGGAATATCAAAATCTCTGATCACCCTCACCTTGCTGCTCCTATATCTTTCCACAACCTGTTTACATCTTTGGACCTTTGTCTCATGCTCACAGTTGGGAGGCCTGTAGTACAGCCCCAACATTGTTACCACACTCTTGTTTTGTCTGAGGTCCGCCCATTTTGCCTCATTGCTCTAGCCATCCATCATGCCCTCCTTCATCCCAGCTGTGATATCCTCTTTGATCAGTAATGCATCTTCTCCATCCCTTTTACCTCCCACCAGATCCCACCTAAAGCACCAATAACCTGAGATATCCTGAGATATTTAGTTACCAATCATGCCCTTCTCTCAACCAAATTGCACCAATAGCTAAAACATCATACTCCCAGGTACTCATCCAAGCCATAAGGTCATCTGCCTTACCTACTACACTTCTTGCATTCAAATAAATGCACCTCAGCCAACAAGTCCATTTGCGTTTATCATGTGCTTCCTGCCTACTATTCCCCTTAGACAGGCTGACTTCATGACGAGTTGCCTAGAGGCTTTCGTTCCTACCTCCTTACTGTCCACTAATCTCCACAGCTGGTGCCCATACAATTACCACATCAGTTTAAACGCTCCCCAACAGCACCCCCAATGACATTGATGTCACCATGACCCAGGTCCAAACGTCTGATGTTTAACAGCTCCACCTTCCCCTGAACGAGACCCCTTCTCCCAAACATCGGAAACCCTACCACCTGCACCATCTGTCAAGCCACCCATTCATTCTGCCATTTCTTGAATTCCTTCTCTGACGTGCGCGGGACAGTGGAAGCATCCTAAGATTACTGCCACTGAGGTCCTACCATTTAGTTGGCTTTAAAAGCCCTAAAATCTTCTTGTAGGACTTCATCCTGTTTTGTTTTATTTTAACCTTTGTCTTTGGTGCTGATGTACACCAGGACAACTGGCTGATCGCCCACCCTCTTGAGAATGTCCAGCAGCTGATCTGAGATAGTTCTGGCCTGTGCACCTCGGAGGCAACGTAACATTCAGGAGCCTCGTTTACGAAAGCAGAACCGCGTATCTACTTGCTTTATTATTGAATTCCGTCTGACAATAACACTTCCACTCCCTTTTCCCGCCCTTCTGAACAGCAGAACCATCCAATGTTACATGAATATAGCTTCTGCGGCTCTGCCCAGGTGAGCCATCGTCCCCAACTATGTGCAAGGCCGTATCCCTATTTTGGAGGGAGATGAGCACTGGGGACACTTGCCTTGCCTTCCTAATCTTTCTCTGCCTTTTGGTCACTCATTTGCTTTCTCCCTCAGCAATCCGAATCTGTGGTGTGACCAATTTAAGAAACGTGTCATTCACGACCCTGCAGTATTGCGTATGTGTCAGGGTGAGTTTATCCGCAGCTCCAGAGCAGTAATGCAGTCTGACAAATGCTGCAGCTGAACACACATCCTGCACGTGAAAGAATCAAGGACGTAACAGTGTCCCTGAGCTCTCACCTCTCTCAGTCTCTTAAGAAAAATGTTCTACATTGTACAACCCCTCCCGGTAACTCAGACCCTTGCGTTCTGGAAACTTCCGGGTACATTTCGACTGCACTGCTTCCATTTTAATGGCATCCTTCCGTTCCCTAGGTGACGAAAATTAACTCAATATTCTAAGAGCAACCGCACCAAAGTCTAGTACAATTGCGGCAGGGCTACCCAACTTCTATAATGCCGTGACTGATGAAGGCCTTTGTGAAAATATCCTTCGTCATTGTCCTTTCTGCCTATGATTCTAATTTCAGAAAATCGTGCACTTAATATCCAACATCCCTCTGTTCCATTACACGCCTTCTTATGTTTATCTGTCTGGTCTTAATTTGTGTCCAATAAGTCTTTTCTTTTAGGAAGCATGCTTGGAGACTGAATGAGATTAACATTTTAAGCCCGGTATGATTTAAATGTGCACAAGTGCTCTGGCCGCTACATGTCTCTGAAATGATTTCAAAGGTCAAGAAATTCAGAGAGAAACAATGCATCATTGTACAAAGGGAAAAGAACAAAGACAATTAGAACCAAAGAATAGGTTCTTCACCCTTCCAGGATTTGCCCCGATCCAAATCCTCTATCTAGTTCTGTCACCTATACTCGAATGGTCTGTATCCCTCTGCTCCCTGCCCATTCCTGTATCAACCTGGAAGCGTCCTGAATGATGCTTTAATTATCACCTCGACCACGTCGACGGGCAACGCATTCCAGGCATCACCATGCTGTACAAAATTAGCATTCCATGCATATCTCCCCTAATGTTTTTCCCTCTCGCCTTGAACTCGAGGCCCTCGTACTTCAGTCCCCATTCTGGGATAAAAATTCGTCTTAAATGAACGCTTCTTAACTTTGAGATATTGCTCCTCTGTACGTTGTCAAATGGCATGCGTGTGCTGCAAGTCATGTATAATTTCCAGGTTTTATTGCTCTTTCTCACAGTTAACACGCTGGCGATTGCGATCCTCTCTAATTATCAGTGCGGTCTATCCAAATGTGTTATCCGATATCTGGTGAACATGGCAGTGGCAGACCTACTGGTCAACATTCTTGACCTGATACTGAGACATATTCCAATTGTTTATGTGGACGAATTTCAGTTTGTGAAGTCTCTCCCAGTGTGCAACATCCATGCCATATTTGTACATGCAGCGACGGACTGTTCTGTGTGGTTCACTGTTGCTTTCACCTTTGATCGATATGTGGCTATCTGTTGCCAAAAACTGAAACATAAATATTGCAACGAGAAAGTTGCATCTGTCGTATTGGGAATAGTAACAATACTGAGCTGTTTAAAGAATATGTTGTGGTATTTTATGTTAACAGATCAGTATCGGCTAAAGAACATGCCTTGGTTTTGTGAATTAAGATCGGGTTTAAAATTATCTAAGTTCTGGGGAAGAGTTGAAATCAGCCATCATCTTCTCACACCATGTCTGGCAATTCTTCTGACTGTGCAGTTGAATGTTTTATGTGTCAGGCATATCCTAATGGCCAATAGAGCCCGCAGACGTCTAAATACATTCAGTAAGGAGAACAACGTCACAGACTCAAAAATGGAGAGTCGAAGAAAATCCATAATTTTACTGGTTCTCATTTCAGCCAACTTTGTACTATCATGGGCAGTCATTATGTTGTATTCAATATGGAACCGGGCTTGGTTATTGGGACAGAAGATTATGTTTCTACATTATTTTGTTCGGCAAATTGGATATATTTGCCAGCTCACAAGTCATTGCACAAATATTTGTATTTATGCTGGGACACTGACTAAGTTCAGGAATCAGGTGAAGGATGTGTTCAAATATCCAATTACTCTATTGATAAAATTGTTTAATTCATGAAAACCAGATTTAAATAGAGAAATCGGTTCCAAATGAAGATCACTGCAATTCACGTATCCATGGTGGCAGAACGATAGGCCAAAGCAAGCCAATGAACACGCACTGGCAGGTGATAAACCCATACACTGGGGTCAGTTTATTCTCTCATCGGTGTCAGTGATAGACATACATTGGAATCAGTCTCTTCTCTGCCCGGGCTTATTGATACGCAAGTGGGGAGAGGAGTCAGACAGATGAGTCCTGGGATCAGTGACACACACTAGGTGGGGTCTTTCTGCTTCTTCACTGAGTACAGTAACACACATACAGAATCATTCATCTGTTGTCTCAGACCTTTACATCAGACAGATCAGTAGGGTGAGTCTGCAAACACCTTGGGGTCAGTGATACAAAGACAGTAGTGTCAGTGATGCATACACAGTTAAGTCGGTCTGCACCCTCCCCGAGGTCAGGGAAATACATATGGTGGGCTGAGTGATGCATATACAATGGGATCAAACTACTCTCTCCCCAGGATCATGAACTCACACAGTGGAGTAAGTCTGCCCTCGTTCTGGACTCAGTGATAAGGAAACAGTGTGGTCGGGACAGTGGCGGTTGATGTCCAGTCAGCAGTCTCCCCGGGAACAGTGGTCGCCATACAAAGCGTTAGTCTGCTCTCTCAGCATGGTCAGTGTTCCACACTCCGTATTGTCATTCTGTACCGGCCCCAGGATCCGTGATACAATCACAGTAAGGTTGGTGTGTGACTCGTCGAAGTCAATTAAACTCACAATGGGGTCATTCGGCTCGCGACCTGTGATCAGGAATACACACACAATGGTGTCAGTCTGTTCCCTTCCCATGATCAGCGTTACACCCACACTGGGATCAGTTGTTCTCTCGCGTGGTCGGTGTTACACACAGAGTGGGATTTGTCTGATCTCTAGCCGGGATCAGAGATGCGGACAAAATACGTTCAGTCGGCTTTATCACCAGGGGCAGTTGGAAACACAAAGTATGGTCGGTCTGCTTTCTCCCTGCGGACAGTGAAGTACAGGCAGCAGAATCAGCTTTTTCTCTTCCCGGGGTCAGCAATACCCATAGAGTGAGACCAGTCTGCATTCTCCACAGTGTCCATGTTGCACAGATGGTGGAATCAACCTGCTCTCTCCGCGGGCTCAGTGACCAACACATAGAGGGTTCAGTTTGCTTTCTCCACAAAGCAAATGACACACACACACACAAACGCACACAATAGATCAGGCTGCTCTCTCCCATGTATCAGTAATACAGACTCAGTGCTCTCAGTCTGTTCTCTGCCCAGGATCAGTGAGACAAACACAAATGGGTCACTCTGCCCTCTCCCCGTGGTCAGAGACACAGACTTACTGAAATCATTCTGCTATAATCCGGGGACATTGATGCACACAAAGTGATGTCAGTCGGCATGTTCCATGGTCAATAGGGCGCACACAATGGTGTTGTTCCGCTTTCTCTCTCCCGGGTCAGTGAAAAACTGAAAATGGAGTCGGGGACTGTCTCTCTCTGGGATCATTGATTCGCAGACATTGGCATAAGCCTGTTCCACCCGGGGTCATTAATGCACTTAGCTGAAAATGTGTTGCTGATTAAAGCGCAGCAGGTCAGGCAGCATCCAAGGAACAGGAAATTCGATGTTTTCGGGAAAAGCCCTTCATCAGCTTTTGCCCGAAACGTCGAATTTCCTGTTCCTTGGATGCTGCCTGACCTGCTGCGCTTTAACCAGCAACACATTTTCAGCTCTGATCTCCAGCATCTGCAGATCTCACGTTTTACTCATTAATGCACATAGATTGGGATCAATTTGCTGTCTTCCCTGGTACCATTGATGTAACTGAACTCCTGATTAGTCTGCTGTTATCCAGGGATCAATGATGCAGACACAATGGGTTCCTTCTGATTACTCCGTGGGATCAACGAAACACATATTGACGGGTCAGTCTGTTCTCTTCCGGTGGTTACTGATATAGACTCAGTGGGATCAGTCTGCAGTTGCCTCGGGTCAATAGGGAGTGCCTTTTCCCCCGCGGGTCAGTGCTGGACGTACAATGACGTCAACTGCCTACTGCCAGTGGTCTTCAGCAAAGATACAGTGGAGTCTAACTGCTCTGTTCCCTGCGAAGCCTCTTCTAAGGCTGGCTACATTGAAGACATTCTCCTCGTCTCTCGAGAAGGACCACAGTGATTCCCTCTCTCACTATATCCCCCAAGCAGTGAGTCTTCAGCAACGCCCTCAAGCTGACTGACTAACACAGCCGTAACTCCTTCTTCGATGCCTACAGACGGAATGGACTGATCCCACATGGACTCCAGAGTACATCCAAACCAACAGAATTTGGAAGTGAACAAGTCAGTCCTGATGAAGTGCTTTTGCAAGAAACGTGGATTCTCCTGCTCTGAAGATGCCGCCATACTTTTTGTACTTTACCAGCACCACACTGTCGACATTCTCTATCCCCATGGTCAGTGATACTGACATAATGGTGTCAGTCTAATGTCTCCCAGGAGACAGTGTTACATATACATCGGTGTCAATGTGGTCAGTGAGGCACACATAGAGGGGTCATTCTGCTCTGTACATGGCATAAATGATAAAAATTGGAGTGGTCAGTCTGGTCTCTTCCGGGATCACAATTAGAAACAGACAGAGGTGTCAACAGGCTCGGTCCACAGATTCAGTGATATCAATGCTGTCGGGTCAGTCTGTTCTGTCGCCAGAGTCAGTGACACACACACACACAAAGAGGCCAGCCTGTTTTCTCCCCATGGTTAGTGATAAGCGTATAACGGGGTCAACATGATATCCCCTCGTGATCAATGATGCACAAATGGAGGAGTGCGTCTGCTCTCGCCCCTGGACCGTTCATGCACACACTGTAGCGTCAGATCCCTTTCTCCCTCTCTTAGTGATACGAACAGAGTAAGCAGTCTGCTCTCACCCCAGGTTCAGTGACATACTGACAGTGAAGTAAATTTGATCTGTTCATGGGATTACCGACACACACAGTTTGGTTCAGCCTCTTCTCTCTCCGCGGCCAGTGACACACATGCACAATGGAATCAGTTTGTTGTCTGCCAAGGTCCAGAAAAATAGGCACGAAGACGATTCAGTCTGCTCTGTCCCTGGCGTCCTTGATACCCACATAGAGAATTTTCCTTCTGATCTCTGAGTTACATATGCAGTGGGGTTAAGTCTGCCCTCGGGCTAGTCACTGTGTGTGTGTTTCTGCTCTCTCCCCAGTGTCAGTAATGCACACACAGTGGTATCAATACGATCTCTCCTCAGGGTCAGTGATGTCATTCAGTTGCGTCATTCTGCTTTGGATATCAAACTGGCTGGCTGAAAGTGGTAGTGGATGGAAAGTATTCAACCTGGAGTTCGGTGACGAGTGTGGTCTTGCAGGCATCTGTCCGTGGGGCTCTGCTCTTTGTAGGTTTCATAAATGACGTGGATGAAGAGTTGGAAAGGTGGGGTAATAACTAAATTATGACACAAATGTTAGTGGAACTGCAGATAGTCTCGAGGAATTTTCAGGCTACAACAACATATTGGCAGGATGCACAGCTCGGCTGAGCAGTGACCCACAGAGTTCAACCCGAATAAATGCGAGGGATTCATTTTGGAACGACTAATTTGAATGATGAATACAGGGTAAAAAATAACATTCTTTGAAGTGCGGACGAATAGTGAGATCTTGGACTCGGCGAACATAGATCCCTCAAACTTGCCACCTAAGTTCAGAGGATAGTTAAGAAGGCTTATTTAGTTTTGGCTTTCATTAACTGCGGGATCCACTTGCAGATCCATTAGAGAGTGCTTTATAGAGGGTGCACAGGTGATTTACCTGGATGCTGACTGGATTGCAGGACATGCCTGATGAAGGGAGTTTGAATGTGCTCGGGCTCTTTACGTTGGAGTGAAGGAAGAGAGGTGACTTGATAGGCATGTGCAAAATAATAAGAGGCATAGATAGACTAGTCAGCCAGAGACTTTCCCCAAAACAGAAGTAGCTGTCATGCGGGGTCATATTTATATGGTGTTTGGAGGAAGGTGCAGGGGACATGTTCGAAGTAGGTTCTTTTTGCAGAGGGTGGAGTTTGCGTGGTATGTACTGTAAGAGATGAAAGTTGAGTCAGAGGCATTTTAACAACTACTGGATAAGCACATGGACGTTCTTAAATTGACGGGTGAGTAGGTTCGGTTGATCTTCCGAACCTACTCAACATCCCTTCATCAGGACTATCCTGCAGTCCAGCCTAGAAGGTTAATATCCCCTTCCATAACCACCTTAGTATTCTTAAAGACAGCTGAGATCTCCTGACAAGTTTGTTTCTCAAATTCACTCTAATTATTGGGAGCTCTATAATACAATCCCAATAAGGTGAGCATCGTTTTTTTATTTCTCAGTTCCACACAAATAAATTCTCTGGAGATACTTCCAGAAATATTCTCCCTCAGCACAGCTGTAACGCTACCCCTTATCAAAAACGCCACTCTCCCTCCTCTCTAACCTCCCTTTCTGTCCTTCCTGTACTGGGATTTATTCGGATATTACTAATCTCGAGAACCTCCTTTTCAAATTCATCCGCAATCCCGTGTCTCCTCATTTTCTCCAAAAGCCTACCATGATTAACCCTATCAACGGCTTGACTGAAGTCCATGTACACCACGTTAACTGTCCTCCCCTCATCTACATGCTTGGTCACCTTCTCAAAAACCTCCATGAGGTTTGTGACACGCGACCTGTCCTTGACTAAACCGGATTGACTACCTCAAATAAAATTATTTGCTACATGATTATAAATCCTATCTCTTAAAATTCTGCCCAAAATTTTTCCTACCACATATGTAAGGCTTACTGGTCTATAATTCTCTGAGTCATCTCGGCTGCTCTTCTTGAACAAGGCTACAACATTTGCAATCTTCCAGTCCTCTGGTACTAAACCTGCATACAGTGACGACTCACAGAACAAGCCAAAGGCTCCACCATCTACTTCCTAGCATTCCAGAGATTCATCTAAGAAATTCTATCTGGCCCAGGGAACTTAGCAACTTCCACTCCTCTAGAATTGATAACACCTCCTCCTTACTAACCTCAATTCTTTCAAGCCTAACAGCCCCTATCTAAGTCTTTTCCTCGACAATGTCTTCCTTTTCTTGAATGAAAACAAATGAGATATTTTCGTTTAGCAGCTCTCTGAACTCCCCAGGGTCCACAAACAGCGTTCCACTTCTGTCTTTTACTTGCCTGATTTCTACCCTTGTCATCTTTTTTTTCCTGCATACCTGTAGAAAGCTTTGGGGTTCTCCTTTATTCTGCCTACTGAAGATTATGCATGTCCCCTCCATGCCCTTCATAACTATCTTTTTAAATATACCCTAGCTAATATGTAAATCTCCATCGCTTCACCTGAATCATCTCTTCTCAACGTCACATAAGCCTCCCTCTTTCACTTAACAAGAGACAGAATTTCTTTGAGAAACCACGGTTGCCTTACAATATCACTTCCTCCCTGCCTGACAGGAGCATACCTATCAAGGGCACGCAATAAGTTTTCCTTCAACCAGCTCCACATTTCGATTGTCCACATTCCCTACATTTTGCTTCCCCATTCTATTGCCTCCTCAGTCTTGCCCAATCGTATTATAATTACCCTTACACCTTCAATAACTCTTCACCTGTGGCATGTACCTGCCCCTTCCCATCGATCACTTAAATGGAACCAAATTATGGTTACTCTCTCCAAACTGCTCATCTATCACTAAATCAAAAATCTGGTCTGGTTCATAACCAAGTACCATATCCAGTGTGGAATTTGTTTATGTATGGTATGTCGGCCCTTCAACATACTGTGTCAGGAAACCATCCCGCACACATTGGAGAAAAACCTATCCATCCGACGGACGAGACATTTCCAGTCTATCATGGGGAACCAAAAGACCCCCATAATGACCACCCTGTTCCTTTCACTCTTACCCAGAATAATTTTGCCAAAACACTCCTCCACGTCCCCAGAACTTTGTGGAGGCGTTTAAAACACTCCCAGCTGTGTGGCCTCTCCTCTCTTGCTTCTAAGCTCAGCCCATATCACCCCAATAGACAAGCCCTCGTCGAAAGTTCTTTCAGCCACCATTATACGGTCCTTGAATAACACAACCACATCGGAGAGTCGGTGTGGGCTTGTTGGTCCGAAGGTCCTGTTTCCACACTGCAATGTAATCTAATCTAATCCCTCCCCTTTTGCCACCTTCCCCCATTTTAATGAACGATCTAAATCGCAGAATCTGCAACGTCCATTCCAGACACTGCTCTATCTATGTCTCGACAATGCCCAACATTGAAGTCCCGGGTACCTATCCATGCTGCAAGCTCACCTACATTATCATCTGACGTTGATTTCGGCACACTTCAAACCGGCTTGCTAGCTGCTACCATAGTCATATGAAGGTGAAATGCTGTTCATGTCCTCTCGACTCACATTCTCCTGTGCACTGCAACTACATCACCAGATCGCAACTCCCGCTGAGTTAGTTTAAACCCAACCGAATACCAGGAGCAACTTTTCCACCCAGGATATTAGTACTGCCCTGCTCAAGTGAAGAGCGACATGCTTGCAGAGGTCTCACCTTTCGCAATAGGGAAGCAATTATCAATAATCTGGAAAACCTCCATTCTGAACGATCCCTGCAGGCACGTATTCAGCTTTGTATATATCCCTGTTCCTCACCTTGCTAACACGTGGCACGGTTAACAACCCAAAGATAACAACTCTGTTTGTTCTCGTCTCAGCTTCCAGTCTCACTTCCTGAAATCCTACCTTATATCCCTATCCTTATTTGACCCTATAGTGTTGGCACCGATGTGAACCACGACTTGGGTCTGATCACCCTCTCCTTTCAGGACTCCAAAGACACGATCCAAGACATCATGGACCTTGGCACCCGTGAGGCAACACACTAACAGTGAGTCTCTTTTGTTCCCAACAAACATTTCAGTCCCCGATTACTAACACTATCCTACTTCCCCCTTCCCTTCTGTGAAACAGGGACAGACTCTGTGACAGAGACCTGCACCCAAATGCATGCCCCTGGTTAGTCGATAGTATTCAAAACGGCATACTTGTTTTTGTTTTTAAGGGGAATGACCACAGGGATCGCTGCCCTGACTTTTCTATGACGTGCATAATCCACGAGGTCAGTGATACACAACAAATTGCATCAGTGTGCTGTCTCCCGGGACAATAATGAACACAGCTTTCTTAGTCTGTTCTCGCAGCTTTCAGTGTTACCGACGCCGTGCAATCCATCTGCTGTCTTCCCAGACAGCGTGATACACATGATGAGGCACACTCACTCTCTCCCTGAGATTAGTGATACACATACCGTGGCTTCAGTTAGCAATTATCCCGGGGTCAGCAATGCTCACACACAGTGGAGTAAATCTGCTTTATTCCAGCTGTCAGTGATAGACAAGCAATGGGGTCAGTCTGCAGATGCAGTGGAATCATTCTATTCTCTCCCCAGGGTAATTGATGCACACAGATTGGGACAGTTTGCTTTCTCCACAGGATCAGTGATAATTGATTCCCAACTCGGGCAACTGTCTCTGAGGCGTTTACACATTCTCCCTGTGTCTCTGTGGGTTTCCTTCTGATTCTCCAGTTTCCTCGCATAGTACAAAGGTGTGCGGTTCAGGTGAATTGGCCATGCTAAATCAGTCAGGGGTAATTATTCGTTCGGGAATGGGTCTGGGTGCGCTACTCTCCATCGGGTCGGTGAGAACTTGTTGGGTCAAAGGGCCTGTTTCCAATGTGTCGGGAACTTATTTTTAAAACTAAAAATACACAGAGGGGTCATTCGAAAATCTCCACAGGATCAGTGATACACACACAGTGGCTTCATTATGCTATCTCTTGCACCAAAGATAAACACATAGTGGAGTCAGTCTACAAACTCCATTTCCTACATCTCCAACATGCAAAATTAGGTTGGAATTTCCCAGTTTATTTCGATATATCTCCCCATGCGATTGTAAGAACTTTTTTTCATGTTCATTTCGATTTTCCTCAATCATTTCACCGAATTCTTGACAATGTTCTCATGGTACAAGTTAATTTGAAGAATGTTCAATTCAGAATCCTTTGAAATTGGTTCTTCATTGTGTGCTGTAAGTAACAACACAGTCTCATTTTGGTTTCCTTCCCAGTCAAAATACTTGTTCAGTAAATTCACATGACGCATTTCATGAGTGTTTTTTTTCTGTTCAGCGTTCTTGTCAAATAGTTTTCCACTCAATCCCCTTTCGACTTGATAAGGTCCTCTAAACCTTGTTTTTAAACATTTATCTCCCACTGCCAGTAACACGAAGACCTTATCTCAGTAGCAAAATTGTGAGTTTTCGAGCTCTTCCCTGCGTCCGAATTTATTGTTTGCTGTGGTATTTTAAATGTTGTCTAAACAATTATCCATTTATATTTAATCGCTCCCGAAATGGGACGGGTGACTGTTTTGTCAGTGTTGTGTTTCAGGGCGGCATGAGATTGCACAAGCAGGGGGTGCTTCATTTTGGATGTGGGTGTTGGGTGAGTGGGAGATGGTAGAATCTAGGTGTTTCGCCGTTGGATTGTTTCAGGGCCGTTGTCGGGGATGATGGGGTGTCGAGCAGTGTCTGTTAATTTGGGGTGTAATTTGGGGCAACAGGAAGTAGTCCAGGGGCGTCTGTTCCATTGATATTCAGTTTCACAGCGGCAGGGCGACAGGATATGTCACAAGGACATTTATTTCATTGGGGAGGTGTTTCTGGAGAGCGGGGCTGGAGAAATGTTGCACAGGGATGTGTTTCGTCTAGAGACGTGATTCACAGCGGCAGGAGGTGGTACAAGGAAATGAGTGTTATTTTGGTGAGGGCTGTTTCAGGGCGGTGGGAGGGTAATTTTGAGGAAACGTGTATTTTGGGGGAGGCAGGGCGGGGGAGAAAATGCAAAGCGAGTGTGTTTCGCCGTGGGGGATGTATCTGGGCGGCAGCACACAGCACGTGGGGGTGTTTCACTGGAATGTGCAAGGAAGGTTTTTCATTGCGAGAGATGTTGCGCCGCGGTAGATCGTAAATGGGAGGTGTGGTTCGTTGAATGATGTGATTCGGGGCGGCAGGTGTTGACGTGAAGGTGTGTGTTTCTTCGGAGGGGGTGTTACAGTTTGGTATAAGATGGCGCAGGAGAGGTTGGATGTTCGGAGGGATGGCAGAGGAGGGGGAATAACGCACTTGCTGGGGCTGTTTCGTCGAGAGAACAGAAGGAGACATATCAGTGTTTGATTCGTCCACGGGCATGTGTTTGATCGGGCGTTGTGCGGTATTGTGGGGGAAGATAGCATAAGTAGTGTGTTACATTTGTGAGTGTGTTTCATTTGTGAGTGTGTTTTGGATTGGCATGAGATGGTGCAAGGTGAAGTGTTTCACCATGAGGACTTTTTAGGGGTGATGAAAGATGTTGCACAGGTGAGTTTGTTTCATCGGAGGCAGCAGGAGCTCGGGCAAGTGTGAGAGCGTTTCCTTTTGGACTTTCTCTGGGTGGTGGGTCTGTGGGAGATGGGGCAAGGAGGAGTGTTCCATTGGTGCCGAGTTTCTTGAATGCAGCACACGTGACATAGCGCAAGGGGAGTAGTATTTCAGAGTGAGTGGAAAGAGACTATAGGCAAGGGGGTGTTGGTTCGGGTTTTTCGGGCAGCGGGCGATAGCACGAGGTGGTTCTTTCATTGAAGGTTGTTTTGGGGCAGTGGGTGACAGCGTAAGGGGGGTGTTTTATTCTGGATGTGTTTCGATGTGGTGGGGGGATGTAAATCGCGCAGTTGATTGTTTTTCATTGTGGGATGTCCAGCGTGTCCGGAGTTGTCGCCGGGCATGCTGAATCATCGAGGGTGGTGTAGTAGCTAGATAGCGCAAAATGGGAGTGTTTTATTGAAGATATTTTTTTTTGTGCTGCGAGTCGATGCAATGTGGTCATTCCTAGAATTTGTTGTCAGAATAGGAAAGGTGATGCAAAGGGTTGGTGTATGGTTGCAGGAGTACTTGGGGTGGTGGTTATAGTTAAACAGGGGTATTTTGCCAAAGTCTACAATGGAATGGATAAGATGGCGGAAGTGATGGGTGTTTCGCCAAGGTAGTGATTCTGAACCGTGGCAGATGGCAGGGGACATACTTTGTCAGGGCCAATGGTGTGGTAATATGATGCAAGGGGTATGATTTTCTTGGGGTGTGTGTTTTTGGGTGGGATGGCGAGATATTTCAATGGACGTACAGTGGGGTAGGTGGAGATGGTACAAGCGGGAATTTCGGCTGGCAGGTGGACGTGTGGGGGACATTGTGCAAGAGGTGTGTGTTTCATCGGTGTGTATTTCAGGTCATCAGACAGATATACATGGCGAAAGGAGATGTCGTTTCGTGAAGGCGGTGTATCCGGGTGGCAGCTTGTTGATTATGGTGCAAGGTGGTGGTTTTTCATCAGAGGTATTGCTTTGGGGCGGCTGGAAATGGTACAAGGGAATACTTCGTCGGGAGCATGTTTCAATGCGGCAGGACACGATGCATGCGGGTATGGTTCATTGAATGTTTGGTGAAGGCGGGAAAGATGTTGCTGGGGGGTGCGTTTTGTCAGGGCTGGGTTTTGGGCGTCGAGAGTGTTTTGTGGGTGGGGCTGATTTGCGGAATATGATATGCCAAAATGGCAGTTGTGTTTCACTGGGCTGTGTATTTGAGGGCACCAGGAGATGGGACAAGCGGATGTTGTTTCATGAGGGGACGTGGGTTTTGGGATAGTGGAAGGTGGAGCAAGGACGGAATGTTTCGTCGGGTGTCTGCCTTTTCGTGCGATAGGTTGGGCGAAAAAGCACAGAGCGGAGTTTTTGTGAGTGGGTGAGTTGTTAGTTGGGGTGTTTTGGGAAAGCAAGATGGCAGGTGATGACGCAAGACGGGTATTTCATCAGGTGGCGTTTCAGAGATGCAGGAGAAGGTGCGGCGGCCATGTTTCATCACATGTGTGTTTCAGATGTTGGCAAAGAGCGCAGGGATCTCTTTCTTAAGCTGGCAGTTTCACGGTGAGATAGCACAACGGGGGCTGTCTGGTTAGGAAGTGTGTTTCTGCGACGTGGGGGGTGGCAAATGTCGCAAGCAGTGTGTGTTTCCTATGAGAGGTGTTTCGTGAGATGGGACAAGGCGTGGGTGTTTCATCGGGACCATGTTTTGTGACCATATGAGATATCCATAAGGGTGCTGTTCCATCAAGGGCGGATATTTTTTTGGCTCCTGGTGTGGGGACGTGGAGTGGAGCTTCTGATGCAGTGGGCCGGTGGAGAAAGTGCAAGAGGGGCAGGTGTTTCAGAGTGGAGGGAGATAGTGCAGGGAGAAGTGTGTCATTGGGTGGGTATTCGTCAATGGGTTTGTTTCATATCAGCGCAGTGGCAGGAGATGCTCAACGTGGGGTCTCATTGAGGAGTGTTTTAGGCTGGCAGGAGAGAGTGCAAAGGGGTTGTTACATTGGACGGGTTCTTTCATATCAGCGAGAGACGGTGTGTGGGGTTGTGTTTCCTCATATGCGTGTTTCGGGCAGCAGCAAAGAGCATGGTGAATATTGTGTCAGGTGCGTGCTTCAGCGTGTGTAAGGACAGCAAATGTGCTTCAGTGTGGTGGGAAGTGACGCATGTACTGTGTTCTTTGGGGAGCTTTTTAGATGGCTGGAGGTAGCGAATGGAGGGTGCATGTCAACAGGGGTGCTTCAAAGTGACGGGTGGAGGTGCAACTGGAGCGTTGCATAGGTGTATTGGTGGGGCCGAAGCAGATAAGTGTCATTGGGATGGTTGTTTGCAGTGGCAAGAGATGATGGTAGACGTGGGTGTTTTGTGGAGGCTGGAGATGGCGCAAGATTGTGTCTTATTCGGGGATTGTATCAGGGTAGTAGGAAATAGCGCATGGGATGGATATTTCATTAGTTGGGTGTTATGTGGCAGCGTGAGATGGCGCAAGTGTTGCTACAACAAATCGTATGCTGCACAGCTGTAGGAGCTGGCTCACCGTGGTAGGAGGATGTTTCACCAGGGGGATGCTTTGGAGCTGAGGGAGATGGCGTAGGAAATCGTGTTTCTAGAGGACAGTAGTTTTGGGTCGGTGGGTGATAGTGAAAGGTAGGGTATTGCATCGAGTCAGTTGTTTCAGGGAGGTGGGTGATGTCACAGTGGTATGTTACAATGGGACAGTCGGTTTTAGAGGGGAAATGGTGCCACCGGGCAGTGTTTCATTCAGGGGATCTTTTGAGTTTTTTAAAGAAGTGACAAAGCGGGCAGAGCGGTAGATGTGATCTATATGGACTTCAGTAAGGCGTTCGACAGGGTTCCCCATGGACGACTGGTTGGCAAGGATAGATCTCACGGAATACAGGGAAAACTAGCCATTTGGATACAGAACTGGCTCAAAGGTAGAAGACAGAGGGTGGTGGAGGAGGGTTGCTTTTCAGACTAGAGGCCTGTGACCAGTGGAGTTCCTCAAGGGTCTGTGCTGGGACCTCGATTTTTTTGTCCTTTATATAAATGATTTGGATGCGAGCTTAAGAGATACAGTTAGTAAGTTTGCAGATGATACCAAAATTGGAGGTGCAGTGGACAGCAAAGAAGGCTACCTCAGATTACAACAGGATCTTGACCAGATGGGCCTCTGGGCTGAAAAGTGCCAGATGGAGTTTAATTCAGATAAATGTGAGGTGCTGCATTTTGAGAAAACAAATCTTAGCAGACCTTATACATTTAATGGTAAGGTCCCAGGGAGTGTTGCTGAACAAACAGACCTTGGAGTGCTGGTTCATAGCTCCTTGAAAGTGGAGTCGCAGATAGATAGGATAGTGAAGAAGGAATTTGGTATGCTTTCTTTTCTTGGTCAGAGTATAGGGTAAAGGGTTTGGGATGTCATGTTGTGTCTGTACAGGACATTGGTTAGGCCACTGTTGGAATATTGCGTGCAATTCTGGTCTCCTTCCTAACGGAATGATGCTGTGAAACTTGAAATGATTCGGAAAAGATTTACAAGGATGTGACCAGGGTTAGAGAATTTGAGCTACAAGGAGAGGCTGAACAGGTTGGAGCTTTTTTCCCTGGAGCATCGGAAGCTGAGGAGTGACCTTACAGAGGTTTACGAAATTATGAGTGGCATGGATAGGATAAAGAGACAAAGTCTTTTCCCTGAGGTGGTTGAGTCCAGCACTGGAGGGCATAAGTTTAGGATGAGAGGGGAAAGACAATAAAAAGACCTGAGAGGCAACGTTTTCACACAGAGGGCGGTACATGTATGGAATGAGCTGCCAGAGGAAGTAATGGAGGCTGGTACAATTGCAACATTTAAAAGGCATTTGGATAGGTATATGAATACGAAGGGTTTGGATGATGTGGAACGGTGGCTGGCAGGTGGGACTAGATTGGGTGGGGATGTCTGGTCGACATGGACGGGTTGGACCGAAGTGTCTGTTTCTGTGCTGTACATCTCCATGACTCTATGACTCTCTATGTGCACGTTAGTTCAATTGGCCATGCTGTGTTGCTCAATGTATACAGGGACATGTACATTGGTGGATTAGCCACTGGAAATGCCGAGTTTTAAGGATAGGTGTGGGGAGAGAGTCTCGGTGGTATGGTATTCAGAGAGTCGGTGTGGACCTGTTGGGCCAAATGGTCGTTTTCGACACTGTGGCAATTCAATAATTCTATGAAAATGAAATCTGGTAACCACAATATGATGTATGACCAGGAGTAGTGAATAGTTTGATTGGGATTTGTTTCAAAGTATGCACACGTACCAGAAGCGGTGTAAAAGACAATCAATATGTAAATTTCTGATATGAAGATTATTAATATTGAGAAGAACTAAATAATTTATAACTTTAATAATTAGAATTATGACAAAGCATGTATTGAATCACACAAGACTCTAAAAAACTTGATAGCACATATATTTCGGTATGTGATCAAAGATGGAACTGAAGGCATAATTGCAGAACCACACAAATTCACTTTTAATTGGGATGTGAGAGAACTTTGTCGCTCAGAGGATAGCTATGTCGGTCAAACCCAAGACATTGATGGGTGGAACTCTCCAAGTATATAAAGATGCGCAAATTAGAATCTTGACATTCCCATGTTTTGAGAGTGGAACAAGCTTCAGAGGAACCAAATAGAAACCAGAACAGATCAGCACAGGCATAGGCTGTTTGGTCGACAATGTCTGCACTGATAATGAAGCAATTCTGAACGAATCCAATATGCCTGCACGTGGTCCACATAACTCTATTTGTTGCCACTTCTGACGATTTCTAAATGTCTCCTGAAGTTTCTATCGGAGCTGAATTGTACCATCTCCCCAGGCAGCGTATTCCAGGCAACTACCATTCTTTGCGTTAATAAATTGTCTTTATTTAAACTTTAACCTATGACAATGTGTATTTCACGTTTCTGTCTGGAAAAATTGTAATAAAAAGAACTATTAGAATATCTACTCAATCCATGCCTCTCGTAATTTTATTAAATTTCACCACTTCGCCCTTCAGACACTGATGTTCATGTTGCACAGTATCATGTAAAATAGAAAGCCACGGACATCTAGGCAGCCAGAGCAACAGCCATCCGTACCGGTAGATACAGTGTCAAAGCCCTTCGGTCGTAGGCACATGTCGGAGATGTGCACAGACAAGACAACATATGAATTAAGTTCGGAATGGACCTACAGCAAAAGCGCCAACTTTGGGAATGTTCTTAACACAATGGGTGAGAGATATTCTTCAATCAAATCGCAGTAGAAATTTTGGGATGGGAAGAATTTATCATGACACATTTCTGAACATTCTGTGTTCTCACAGCAACAGGGTGCTAGAGGGATTCGAAAAGGTAGAACTCGCTTCAGTGTACGAACTGTCAAGCTATGTAAAAATTGAAGATATCTTCATGCAATACATAAACCAGTTGTCGCCTGCCTTAGACCACATCAGACACTAAAACGGCAGGCATAAGCCATAAGGAGTAATTTTTAAACTCTTGACTCACATCTCCTGGGAGCAAATGTGGATTTGGTAGTCAAGTATACAGATGGATCCATGAATTTCAATAATCTCCCATGCCCTGGTACAGGAAACACACAATTGTGAAACACGAAAGTATTGGACAAGGGTGTCTCAGTTATGAAGTGAGATTAGACAGACTGCAGGTACTTTCCTGAGACCTCAGGAGATTGAGAGAAGACAAGATTCAGAGGCGTAAAAACAGAACAAAAATATGGTTGGAAGATTGGTTCGTTTCCTATTTCAATGATCAGAGGCATAAGATTAAGTGATGGTGGAGAGTGTTTAATGCTAAGTGAGGAAAACACTATTCGCCCAGTAGGCTGTGGGAATATAGAACGCACGACCTGCAACAGTGTTGGAGGTGGAAACCCTCATAAAATTGTAGACGATTTTTGATGTTCACTTCCGATGCTAAGGGAAACAAAGTCTATGAGAAAGTGCTGGACAATTGGATTAGAATTATTAGGTAGTAGTCTTTGACTGGCATGGACACCATGGGCTGAGAGCGTTTTCTGTTTGCGGTAAATGTGATTAGACAAATCATTAACCTGCGATGAACCACAGAAAAATCCTCGCTTTGTATTGAAACAGACATAAGATATGCACTTGCTAGCTCTGTCGACAAAGAAGAAGAGGGCCCCATGCAGCTGCATTGTACACGTGTGTTCAAAATGAGATAGCACTTCAGATTAATGCACTTATGTTTCTTTGTCAGCACAATTTAAAGGAGTAGACCGAAAGCTGTACATTACTTTACGTATCTGATCCCAAATCCCAGCCCCGTTCAGAAAATGCTTTGACCATACAGTATTTCCCTCACCTTCTGTGCAGTAATTATGTAGCGATAGTGTGTCACTGAGGCCAGGATTCCATTGCCTGGTTTGTTACAAAGGCAATACAATATTTTTGACCTTCATATGTTCAGCTCATGTTGAAATGAAGTGCGAATTTTGTTGTCGTTCAATGAAGATTCTCACTAAACTTACATTGCTTTGCTCGGGAACATTAATTAATCTAGCGATAATCTAAAACACTGAAAATTTTAAAAGTCCCACCGGACGTTATGAACAAAGAAACTGGTGAATTTCCAATCAAATCTCGTTCACCATCGAATAGTCCGAAATTGGAGTGATTTGCCTCTCTCCATTAAATTTTACGTTCATTGATGGTTGACAAACAGAAACATAACCTTTAGAGCCCGGGTGTCCCTGGAGAGGGAGAACGCCGTGTCCACCAACACCCTTGAGCTGTTTAGGGAGAGGTTGGCGCCACGGGGAGTGGAGGGAACTATTTCCACCTCCAACTCTATTTTGATTTAATCTCTGCCGTCCCCTTCATTGGTTGATCACACAGCATTGCCCTTTGATGTGAAGGGCACTGATTGTCACTGGCCACTTGTGTGTTTTCTTTTCTTCCTGGTGGTGGAAATTGAATAAAGATTCATGCATCTTATATACTTTCCTTCTTTGCTGGAGATATGGCATTTAAAGGCAATGAGGTTATTCTACAGCTGTATCTGTTGCATTTTAGGCAACACCACAAGTACACAAGTACAAGTTTTGGTCTCCTTACTTGAGAAAGCATGTCCTGGCAGTTGAGGGAATGTTGTAGGTGTTCACTCAGTTTATTCAGGAATTGGGAGCTTTGGATTAAGAGGGATTGAATAGATGGGAATTTGACTAACTGGAATTTCGAAGAATGAGAGGGAACCGTTAAAAAGACTTAGATATCCGATGGGAATTGGTAGAAGCAGAGAGGATATCCAGTGGTGGCTAATAGTAGGAATCGGGGACATAGCATCAAAATAAGAGGAAGCATGGTGCACATTTAATATTGAGTTGAGGGAAGAGTTCTTCACCCAAATGGTTGTGAATCTGTGTAAGCCCCTGCGCCGTGTAGACTACCTCTTTGAATGGTCTTGAAAGCACGTTTTTGAACAGGGAATGAAGTATGTGTTCTGGTAGGCAAACATATAAGTTGATCTGAGTGCAAGAAAATGTCAGCAATGATCTTATTTAATAGCGCAGGAGGGTGAATGGATCAGATGGTTTGCTCCTGTTCCTATTTCTGATGTTCTTCTATTTTTGCTGTTCTCACAGCTGCTGCATCAATACAAATAAACTCATAATGTCCACATAAATTTTGCGATACAATATGCTAGTCTCTTCACAGTCTTTTATCAATCCAAAGCCCAACAAATTTGATCTTTCCTTTCAGGCACTTTGATCCAGATAAATTCCAAAGCCTGCTCTCTTCATCAATTGCACTCAATCGACATTTCCTCCTTCCTTTGCAATACTGACAATATTGCAAGGATCCCACTCACAATTTCGTTTAGTATAAACTGTAAGAATAAATGTGACTTATTCCACTCTCCCTGAAGATTAAGAAATTGGGGTATAAAATTAAATCTGTTCCTAATGTTCAACAAAATTTCAAAATATTGATGTAATACAATTTCCGTTTTACACTACACTGTAAATCTCACGTCAACGATCAAAATCACTAACAATGTATTCTCCTGCCACAAAATATCTTTCTTTCAAAAATGATATGGATAAATCCTGATATATTTCCGCTACTGCATGCCATCTCTTCGAATCTAACATGAATTTACTGAATGGCAGAAATGACTTGAAAGACGGATTGAACTACTCCTCCTATTTCATATTCTTGTGTGCCATGAATAGAGACAGCAGATAATAAACCAAATTGCAAAACTGCTCCCTAAACCTTCTCTGAGTCACGGTGTAAATACAGGCGTTTGTGCAGCAGCTTAAAAGCTGAAACATGTTTCCACTTTCTCGCAGAATAACTAGTGGACGAGTGACATCACTAATCTTATATTTTTTCATAAATCTGTCGACAAAGAACTGAGCAACATATCTCCCCCACAGAAGATCAAAACTGCCCGAGATGGAGAAGAGTAAAATGTAGACTTTCTCCTGTTCTCCACTTCTGGATCACGTTGATTGTGTTGAAAGCTCCGGATTTGAAATGCCTTGCGGCATCTGCTGGCTGCCAGAATGCTCCTGACGGTCAGGGTATTGAGGAAAACTATTAGAAACAAAGGAAGACAAGGAGTAAGAATGCGATCTGTCCATGGAAATATCCCCACATTATTGAAGTGTAATGGATTTCCTTCGGTCAACAATACCACGGGATATGATCAATTAAGTAGATGGCTTCATGCAAGAAATACCATGGTATATTCTTCAAGCAGCCAAACACACTCATTACTACTGTGATCACTGATGCCATTTTTTGAGTGTAATATTTTACATTCAGCTTTTGACAACAAATGGCCACAAATCGACAGAAAGTGACAGAAAGTTAACCAGACAGAGATATCTCTGGCTGCATAGATTAACGTAATGCTGAGACTACACTCAAGGGTAATGGAGAGGAAACTACTTGGAAAATAGACTGCTGGAATCCAGTTCAAGAGACTCGCACTTGTAATGACCAAGAGATCTGCCACTGCCATTGAGACCAGATACTGAGTGCTGCACTTGGATAGTCTGCACCTTCCTCATTGTCGGACCACAATAGCCAGTAAGTTAACTCAAACAATGAAAGCGAGAAAAGTTAAGTATTCTTTTCCACAGAAATAATGAATGAATTTGAGCAGATAGCAAACTAAGCAAAAAAATGTAGATTTTCATTCACAGCTCCAAATTTTAGATTTTTCTTACTTTTGAGAGATGCTGGATAACATCAGCCATTGTCAATATTTTCCATTTTCCTTAAAAATTAATCACTGGTCTGTTTATTTTATGACAAGCCGATATAATCTCTATGGTAAACCGGTTCACCTGCCCTCAGCATAAAGGTCAACCAAAAATATTGCAGATGCTGGAATCCAAGGAAGACACATAGGAAGTTTGGAAGAACACAGCAAAGAAAGTTGGATCAGGAATTGGAGCAGTTAACGTTTCTGATATCACCCTTCTTCAGGACTGGTGTAAGAAGAGCTGCAGAGAAGCAGGGATTGGAGGAGGAGGCGGGGTAGTCAGCTAGTTATCTCAGTATAAATTTTAATACTTTGTTAACTACCTAATTTAGATTTCATCATAATTCCTCTTATAAAAATATCCATGTCATGAAAAACTCTCTCAATTCTTCAACCTTAGTTAAAGATAAAGGGCAAAAGTGAGGTGTCGAAATGGTAATTCTTACTCTGGCAGGCGGAGAATGACTAACATCAGATTCATAAATGTGCAATGTTGACGAGAACGCCCACTGAGATTAATTGCATGACCTTTTTCTGAGCTCTCTGTCGATATTTTAAACATAGCTTTCCAAATACTTGATTGAAATAGAACCGTGTATCATGGACGAAATGTTTGGTTTGCAATAGGTAATTTATAGCTACATGGCCATGTTAGATATTTAAAGAAAACTATCTGCTGCAATTGGAATTGCGCTATTACAAGTTGCAGGCTGATTTCAGGATAGGACGGGCACCCGTCGTGAACAGAATTTGTTTTGGACAAAATGAGAATGGCTCAACGTTGGAATTTGAACAATGTTTATATCATGTCAATCAAAGTAACATCAGGAGCGTTAAATATGATTATACACGCATTACCCACTAGTACTCCCATAACCCACTAATACCCCATGAGGCTTGGAACTTAGTGTGTCCACAAATGAACTACCAACCCGGTGTCTCACATCCGAGCTCACAAAGTATGATACTTGCTACACAACAAATGTGATTCGGGGCCATTGGTGTCCATGTTTACTGTCATTGATAAATTTATTTTGGATTCTTGGGCGGCACGGTGGCACAGTGGTTAGCACTGCTGCCTCACAGCGCCTGTAGACCCGGGTTCAATTCCCGACTCAGGCGACTGACTGTGTGGAGTTTGCACGTTCTCCCCGTGTCTGCGTGGGTTTCCTCCGGGTGCTCTGGTTTCCTCCCACAGTCACAAAGATGTGCGGGTCAGGTGAATTGGCCCAGCTAAATTGCCCGTAGTGTTAGGTAAGGGGTAAATGTAGGGGTATGGGTGGGTTGCGCTTCGGCGGGTCGGTGTGGACTTGTTGGGCCGAAGGGCCTGTTTCCACACTGTAAGTCTAATCTAATCTAATCAATTCTGGATTGATTTAATTAAAAATCACACAATGCCAGGTTATGATCCAAAAGGTTCATTAGGAAGCAAGAGCTTTCGCTGCTCCTTCACAGAACTTAGAGCAAAAACTACGGTGTCATGAAACTTTATTGCTTCATTGAACAAACCTGGACTGCTAAGTCTTTCATCTTTTAGAAAGTGGTGTAAGTTGCACTTCATTAATATGTAAATCCTAGAACTTCTTTTAAGTCGAGATGTTCCACAGACAACTTTAGATCTTACAACAAAAGGTGACATCACAGTTCAGAGAAAGGTGTGTGGTCAGAGACTGTATTCCCGTCTTGAGTCAGATTGTTTATTTTCCGAAGTGGTATATACAAAATATTATATTCATTAAACGAATGCAACTGCAGTTATAATTTGGCAAAAACACATTCGTTCAATAGACTTATGCGTACGTGAATGTAAGTGAACAAAGACCTGCATCCTATTTTTAAAAAGGAAACAGTTAACAATCCAGATTTGTTCAATTTATCGTTTCATTTGCATGACATTGTAATCTTTTGCAATAAATTATGCCTCTTCACATCTTAACCTTTTCCACCACCCGATGAAGGATCAGCGCTCAGAAAGCTGGTGCCTTTGCACTATAATCTGATTTTGTGAGATTTTAAACTTTGCTCACTCCAGTCCAATACTGGCTCCTCCACATTTTGTTTTTTTGTTGTATTACACAGATGAAAATTGCCAGAGACTTTTGCACAGGGCAGAAATGGCTGTCACTAGGCTGACATAAATTTCAGGGGATTGAAGCAGATCTCAGAGATAGGTTCCTTATGCAGAGAGTACTGGGTGGTGGACTGCAGTGTCATCGGTTGTAGGAGAATCAGAGACATTACGGACATTTCAACGACTGCTGCACAAGCACTGACGGTAAATTGAGGGTTATGTCGATTAGATTGAACTTAGATTTGGATAAATGTTCGATACTACATCGTGGGCCGATCGGCCTGTACTGTGCTGTACTGTTCTATATTCTATCTTCCATGTTCTATGCCTCATGTTCTATTCCTAGGTATTGCACTTGACGAACGTCAGCGGGTCGTATTCATTTCACAATTTCAAATTACCTTACCCCTGGTGTCTCAGCGTTTGAACGAATAGAATAGACACACCAGCTGTACTGAATCTGAAATATTAAACATGTTGCTATTAACTGCCTGTTCGAGCAAGTTATTAAGTATCAGCCACGTAATACCTTCAGAATTGTCACAGTACTCAATGAATTCATGAAATCTATTGATGAAATTCCGATCTTCAGGCCCCACCTACAATGGCCTTAGTAATATTATTATAAATAATGTATTCTGTCATTTCGAAATAAACTAATTTCACCAGTTTCTCGAGATACGTGTCCCTCATCTTTCCAAAGCTCTGTAAAAACACATCCAACGCCAAATTTAGAGCATCAGTAACATGTGCCTCCTTTTAGATTAAAGCCTCCTTCCCCTCTTCTTATGTAAGTTTGCTCAAAGACGATGGGGCAACATGGAAAATGATTGCAGGAGCAGGCCATTTCGTTTTTCGAGCCTGCACTACCATTCAACTATGGAATATGATTATAGCTGATCATGCAATTTCATCATCCCATTCCTGTTTTCTCTCCATCAGTTTTGATCCCTTTAGCTCTAAACGCCAGGCTGACATCCCTCTCAAAGCATGAAATACATTAACCACAATATCCTCCTGTGGGAGAGAATTCCATAGCTTCACACCTGTCTGAGAGAAGAAACTGTAAATGAATCAGGCACAAGAGCAGAAATTCGGCCATTCGCACTTCCGAGTCTGCTCCACCATTCATCCACATTTTCCCACTTTCTCCCCATAAGTTTTGATTCCCTTGGTAATCAAGAATTTATCTATCTCTGCTTTAAATGTAATCACTGGTTTGGCCTTCACAGTTCTCTGTGACAAGGAATTCCACAGAGTCACCACTGTCTCACTCAAGACATTCCATCTTATTTCCTTTGTAATGGGAGTTCTATTTACCCAAAGGCAGTGCCCACAGTTCCTTGCCTTTGCTGCTCATGGAAACATCTTCTCAAACTTCATTCTTTCCAGGTGGCTCAGCATTTCTAGAATTTTCAGTCAGATCCCCTTATCCATCCAGCATAGTCCCTGAGGTCTCAAACATTCCTCAGCTGTTCAGCCTTTCTTTCTTGGGATTGTTTTCGTGAACCTCCTCTGAAACCGCTCCAGTGTCATTATATCTTTCCTGAGGGGTGAAGCACAACATTGCTCACAAGACACCAAATGTGTTCAGCCCAGAGCCTTATAAAGCCTCAGAAGTGCATTCCACTTTAATATTCTTGCAAATTGTATTTGCCTTCCTAACTGCCGACTCAACCTGGACGTTTTCCATCGAAGAAGCCTGAACATGGACTCACTACTCCTTTTGCTTAGAATCAATGATTCCCTATAAGGTGAAATCATGTCATGCAGTCCAAGAGGTCCCTACTGATCCACCGGAGAGGAGCCCATCCGTGTATTTCCCCACTTTTTACACGTATCTAATACACCTATCCTATATATCCATGAAGACTATTGGCAATGTGGTATGGCAAATTCACCGGGCTTAAACATTCTTGGACTGTGGGTGGAAACTCACGATGACATGGTGAGAATATGCAAACTCCACACAGACAGTCATCTGAGGTTGGAATCGCACCTGGGTCCCTGAAACTGGGCAAGTAGGAGTGCTTAACCACTGAGCTACTGTGACACCTAACTTCAGATTTCTGAAATTTCTCCCCAGTTAGAAAATAGTCCAATCCTCTCTTCATCCTCCCAAAGTGCATGAGCTCACATTCTCCCACATTGTATTTCATCTAGTACTTCATACTTCTGCTAACCTATCTAAATCTTTCCATAGCTTTTTTGCCTCCTCAATACTACAGCCACCTCCACCGAAATTTGGAAATTCTTTCTCAGATTGTGAACACAATTTCTAGGCTTTCCCAACATCGGGCAAACTCTTCTTATTTTCAGCCTATCCATGTCCCAAAAGGATTTCATGTTTCTATGAGACACCCCCACCCTGCCTCATTCCTCTCAGTTTGAGCGAGTACAATCCCAGTCGATCCAATCTTTCCTAATGTGTCAGTACTGACATCTGGGAATCAATCTGGTGTACTTTCGCTGGACTCCCTCAATAGCAAGAATGTGATTCCTCAGACTAGGAGAGCAAATTGCACACAATGATGAAAGTGAAACTTCATCAAACCCTGTGAAATTGCAGATAAACATCATAGTCCGAAACTCAAACCATCTCGCTGTGGAGGCCAGCATGTCATTAGGTTTACTTCCCATCTGCTGCACTTGCCTGCAAAACGTCAGGGGCTATTCCATCATGAAACACAAGTCTCATTGCACTTCAGCTTTTCCTGAACAGCCAACCATCAGGTAATAATCCGCCTTCCAGTTTTTGCAGAGCAAGTCGATAACTCCACATTTCTCCACCTTGCATTGCATTTACCAAGTGTTTTCCCAGTCAGTTTTGCGTCCAAGTCAACCTGCAGCCTCTCAGCATCCTCTTCACAGGACACACTGCCACCCAGATTTACTATTTTCTGCAAACGATTATATTTCTTCATCCAAATCGTTAATGTATATTGCGAACAATTGGCTTCCCAGCAATGAAAACTGAGGCACTCCACTAAACGTTCTCGGCCACTCTGAAAAGGACCCATTTATTCCGACTCTCTGCTTCCTGTCTACTGACAACCTCTCTATCCATGTTACCTACGTTACCTCCTATACCATGAACTTTTTTTCCTTATTAATCTCTTGGGTGTAAGCTTGCCAACGACTTTCAATGGTCCAGATACGCAACATCTACCGATTTGCTTTTGCTCTTTACCGCCAGCTGCACCTGCAATCTGCACATTCAATGATTAGTGCACAAGGACACCCAGCCTCTCCGACTTGCCAATCTGACATCATTCAGATCATAACACGCCCTTTTTTTGCCTAAGCGATGAGCATACATTTATCTACTCTATGATACATCTGCCACACATTTTCCCACTTACTGAGTTTGTCCAAATCACACTGAGGCATTCTGCAACCATCACACAGCGCACGCTCCCATCCAGGTTTGTGTCACCTACAAGTTTGGAGATATTACTTTTATTTACTTTATCTGAATCAGTATTAATTATCGTGAGAAGCTGTGTTCCAAGCTCTGAATATGCAAGATGGAGCAGGATGGAAGGAAGAATACTCGAGAAACCATTCCATTTCCTCCAGCAATTATGATCCTAATCTTATCCAGTGTCATGCCTGTTTTTCTGTCCAGTTAACAATCGACATCAAATCTACACTGCTGCTTATTCACAAATGTTATACAACTTGTTGTAAAATCCTGATGACTGTTTCTATGTGTAGTTTAGTTTACTTTGGTAATGAACCACACCAATATATCAGTGTTCTTATACATGTGAGTTCAACTCAGTGTGTGTATGAGGCTTATTTTGCGTGCTGGTGTGTATGTGTGTGTGTGTCTGTGTGTGTGTGTGTGTCTGTCTGTGTGTTTGTGCATGTGTGTGTATGCACACACGTTCATGCTCGCTTGTGTCTGTGCATGTGAAAGCAGTAATGTGATTGGTCGACTATGTATAACTGTGTGTAGTTGTCTGTGCCTGCTTCTGTCTGGTATCATGTTTGTGAGTTTACATGCAAGAAGCAGTTGTCAAATTATTTGTGATATATAGATTTGATTGTGAATGCGCGCATGTGTGTAACTGCTTTGTGAGTGAGAGTATGTGTGAAGGCATGTGTGTATAAGTGTCTGAGCATAAGTGCACATGTACAAATGTGTAAGTGGATGGTAGTGAGATTACATGTGTGGGAATGCATTGGAATGATTGTCAATGCATGCACAACTGAAAATGCATATTTATGTAAGTGCCTTTTTTGAGGATATGTCAGTGGGTGTGTGCAAGTCTGTGTGTTTTTGTGTATGTGTGCGATTGTAAATGCATGTTCGCAAGAAAAGTCATAAGAATATAAGACATAGGAGCTGGAGTAGGCCATTTGTCCCATCGAGACTGTTCCACCATTCAATAAGATCATGGAGAATGTTTTCATGGAAACAGCTCCACTTAAATGCCCGCTCACTGTAACTCTCATGTCATTTACTGTTCCACCTCATTCTTCCAATTTCCAAAGAGTGAAGTCCCAGTCAAATCAATCTCTCCATATCAGCCAAACCTCAATTCGGGAATAATTTTAGTGAAACTCCTCCTGTGCTCGTGTAAGCTTTCTTAATTGAGGAAAATAACACTGTACCCAGTACTCCAGATGTAGCCTCAACTGCACCCTAAACAGGTTCAGTATAACCTCTATGTTTTTAAACTCCATACCACGAACAATGAAAGAAAATATTCCATCGGCCAGCTGTACAGGATCAGAGGGTTAGACAGGGTGGACAGAGAGACTTCTCCCAAGAATGGTGACGGTGAGCACGAGGGGGCATAGCTTTAAATTGAGGGTTGATAGATAAAGGACAGATGTCAGAGGTAGTTTGTTTACTCAGAGAGTAGTAAGGGTATGCAATGCCTTACCTGCAACGGTAGTAGAATGGTCAACTGAAAGTACATTTAAGTCGTCATTGGACACGCATATGAACGTAGATGAAATACTGCAGCTTGGATGTGCTTCAGATTGGTATGACAGGTCGGCACAACATCGAGGGCCGAAGGGCCTGCACTGCGCTGTAATGTTCTATGTTCTATGATCTATGTACAGTACCTACTGCATCCTAAGAGTGTGTTTCTGTGATTGCACATATGTGGGGTCCGTGTGTACACGCGTTCAGTGTGGGATTCGTGCGTGTTCAGTGTGTGGTTCGTCTGTGTCCGTGCCCAGCCCGTGTGTGGAGGAAATGTGACCTTCAATTTAACAGAACAGGGAGAAACCTTGCCTTCACTTCAAAATAGTAGAGGCGGGTTCAATTTTTTGGCAGGCACAAAATACGATTATTATCTTTATGAAAGGACAATATGTTGAAAATAATTGGTTTGGTGAAGGGGCTGTGCCATTAATTGTAATCAGAAGTGTTCAGTCTGCACTTAAGACAATGGGTACGGCTGCTATTTGACGGCAGGAACCGTCACAGAAACGGAACATGATCGAGGTCAGGTGTCAATATGTCCACGTCGTGCTCCACAACAAATGAAAGGTCGCTGTCCCCTTTCATCATTCGCAGTGCAGCGTTCAGGAGGAGCATATCCAGACATCGATCACATTGTCACTCTCCATCTCATTTTCCTGCAAAAGTGTAGCTCTCCAACAGTTCGGCACCATCAAAGTGGAAAGTCAGCCGACATCGCTTTCGTGTCATCCGTTCGTTGTAATCCTGTGTCAATGTCTTCAGCGACTCTGCCTGTGTGAGATCAGTGAGTAAAACGATCTACAAACGGCTCTCTGTTCAGAGGCTTATTTATAAAACAACAAAGAAAAGAGCCTGACTTGCCCACTGCATTCTGATCGAGGTGTTCCGACATAAAACAAAGTAGACTGGTGAAGAAAGTTACACACTCCACTCCGAACGAGACGTTTGTATGTAAAACAGCAGATTGAGCAAAGATTTAGACACTACACCCTGATCGATGTCTTCATTTTTGGAAGTAAAACTGTCTGGAGAGACAGTTACATACCGTGGTCTGTTCTAGTGCTTGATATGTGAAACAACACAGTCTGGGGAGTCAGATATATGCTGCACTCTGATCAAGGGCTTTAAGTATAAAACGAACTAGGCTGAGGTGAGAGTCATACACGGTACTCTGATCGAGTGGTTGACATGTAAATCAACACCAGCTGGGCAGAGTGAGACAGATTGCTCTCTAATCCAGGGGTTTTCACGTGAACAAAGCACAGACTGGGAAATGGGTTACACCATGAAAGAAGGTTGAAGAGCTGATCTGGAAACAAAACATTAGAGCAAGTAAGTTATACTTTGCACGATATTTGCAGGGTTCATACGTATGTCAGCATAGACATGGGCAGGTCGCACTGTGTTTGACGAAGTTATACAAAACAACCAAAGATCTGCAGCTGCTGAAATCAGAACCACCTGTGGAATGAAAACAGATTTAACATTTCGGGTCCAGTCCTGAAAGAGGGTCACTAGACAAGAACTGTAAACTGTTTTTTTTACCTACAGATGCTGCCAGACCTGCTAAGCTTTTCCGGATTTTCTGTTTTTTGTCTTCAGCATATACTGGGGAATACACTACACTACATACACTACACTCAGATCAACGGGTGCATGTAGAATGAATTATACTGAGATGTGAATTACAGACTGCACTCTGATTTAGGGTAATGTATCTAAAACAGAACACTTGGGGAATGAGTTAGACACTGCACTCCGATCAAGGATTGTTTATTTAAGATATATCAAAACTGAGTAATCTAATACAGCTGCCTCAAATGCGTGCTTTATAGAATAACGAAAACTGGGTAATTTTCGACAGCCTTCTCTGTGACGGAAGGGTTTATATCGAACATGAATCAAGATGTTTGCTAAAAACTGCACTCTGATAGAGGGATTTCTGGATAAAAAAATGTATGTAATGAGTAGTCAGGCGCACTGATCAAAGAGATTATGTTTTAAACCACATACAATTGCGACTGCGCAACAAACTGTATTCTGAGGTATTTATGGAGAAAACAACATACTCTGTCTGCACCGACCCTCCCACGTAGACCACGACCATATCCCTACATGTGTGTCTCTGGCACTGTGAACATCAGTGCAAAACGATGAGTCACTGTTCCAACCCTGAAGTCTCAGGTGAGTTTACTTTAATTCAAGGAGTGCAACAAATAAGGTAGAGATGAGCTTTATGAATACATGAGATGAATAGACGAGATGACAACGTGGTCGCTATTACAGAAACATGGTTGAGTGGCAGGACGAGCAGCTCAACTTCCTTGCTTTATATGTTTCAGACGAGAAAGGTAGAGTTGTAAAATCCATGGGAGCGAAGTGTTACCGATTGATGAGAATGTCACAGTAGTATAAAGAGAGGATATATTGGATTGCACATCCAGTGAGGCCATATGGCCAATAATCAGCAATGAAAAAAAGGTGCAGTCACTATAATAAGATTATACTGTGAGCCTCCCAGTAGCCAGGTGGGAATAGAGGAACAGATATGGAAACAGATCACAGCGTGACGCAAAGAAAACAGCAGCATTGCTGTCGTGGATAATTTTAATATCACAAATATTCACTTGGACTTCTTTAGATTCAGCCTTTCTAATGTATATACTTTGTTATGCGTATCCAGAAAGGTTTTTGAAACAGCATGAGGTGGTCAAGCCAGTAAAGGGGCTGCACTGGACACTGTGCAAGGGAATGAGACTTGTCAGGTGATGGAGGTTTCACTGAGGAAGAACTTTGGGAACAGTGATCATAATTCCGTCCGTTTTAAGGTAGTTATAGATAAGGTTAATGCTACATTATCGTGTTAAAGCGGTAAAGTGGGAGAAGACTAATTCAGCAGGAACTTCAGAAATTTCTCAAACTGGCAGTTAGGCAGTAAATCCATATCTGAGAGGTGGGATCTTTCATAGTCCCGTTGATCAGAGTTCAAGAGTTGCATGTTCCTTGAGGGTCAAATAAAAGACTGGTAAAATTCGGGAACATTGAATGACAACACATTGAAAGTGAGTCAAAAAGTAAAAATGGAAGCAAATGCAAAATTTAGAAAATTAAAATTACATAAAGTCTTGCAGAGTTCCATAAAAATACTGTCACAGAAACGACATTGGTAAGAAAAGATGTTATTAAATAGGCTTAAGGATAATTCAAGATGTTTTCTGTATATCTTAGGAGCTAGTGTGTAACGAGCGGAAGAGAAGACCAACTCAAGCACAAGGGACAGAATTCATGAAGGAAGTCAGAGGATGTGGGTGAAGTTCTTGATGAATTACTAATTCATTTGTATTTACTAAGGAGAAAGACATTGATGATGGAAGTTTTATGGAGGAGTATGTTAATATTTTGGGGCATGTTAATTTTAAGAATGAAATGGTGTTGGGTTTCTTGAAACACATTAATCTAGATAAATTCCCAGCGCCTGATAGAATTCATTGCAGAATACTGAAGGAGGCAACACGGTGATTGGTGGAGCCTTGACAGAGATTCTTCTATTCTCTTTAAACCAGGCAAGGTCACAGATGTCCGAGGAATAGCCAATGTTGTTCCTTCATTTTAAGAAGGGTAAAAGGCATATGGAGGGTATTATATGTTGGCAAATCATTCATCACTTGTCGAGAAATTATTGCAGAAGGTTCTTAGACAAAGGATTTAAAGAATAAGAGTAGACGTTACAGGAAAAAAATGTGGCTTGTTGCAGTGTCGACCCAAATTGAGATTTTTGAGAAAGCAACAAAGATGATTAGTGAGGATAACGCAGTGAAAGTTGTCTTCATGGTTTTTACGACCGAATTTGAAACCGTCCCTCATGTGAGATGGATCCAAAAGATTAAATCGCATGAGATCCACAGGGCCGTCGACATTTGGTACCAAATTGATTTGGTTACAAAAGAAAGCACAACTCTGGAGGAATGTTATTCAGACTGGAGGTTTGTGACCAGTGTTGTTCGACGCAGATCAGTGCTGGCATCTCCGCAATGACTTAGGCAGGTAAAGGAAGGATGGAGTTTAATCTGGACAAGAGCGTGGTGATGCACTTTGGGAGATCCAAAGGCAAGAGAAAAGTATTCATTTAATATGACGACACTGGGGTGCATTGCTGCAGAGAAGGGCATTCTGGTGCATGTTCAAAGCTCTATGTAAGTGGGAACACAAGTGCAATTGTGATAAAAGTTGTCGACAGCTTGTTTCTCTTAATCAGGCAGGAATTTTCGTTTGAAAGGTGTCAAGTCATTTGGCAGCTGAAGAAGTGAGGCCACGTTTAGAGTATTGTCTGCAGTTCTAATCGTCGTACTTTAAGAACGACTTGGGGGTTTTGGTTAGTGTGCAAAACAGATTTATCAGGATGCAACCTGAATTGAAGTGGATTAGATTTCAGAAGAGGTTTCCGAAGTTGGATTGATTTCACGGAAGCATTGGAGGCTGAAGGACAACCTGAGAGAAATACATAAAATACTGAGATGTATGGTTTAATAACCGGAGGCTTTTCCCCAAGAAGGAAACGGTAAACATTCGCTGGTACAGATTTAAGGTGACAGAGGTAAAGTTTAACGACGATGAGAGAGGAACGACTTTTTAAAATATACATAGAAAGTGAGAGGTGCATGAACTTGCAACGAGGGTAAGTGGGAGAAGCAAACTAAATAACAGTATTTAAGAGGCATTTACCCAGATATGTCAACTAGCAGAGAGTAGAGGGATATGAATCATGTGCAGGCAGACGGAAGCAGATGACAATAACTTCACAATTGGCACAAACATGGCCTGCACTGTTATATGTTCTATTTCCTCAACATTTACTGGGAGTGTGGGACAGATTGAAATTTAACTGAGGGCTCAGGATTAGTTCATACAAAATGACACATCCTGAAGAGTGAGGTGAAAATGGGAATTTGATTGAGACAGGTTTCTCTCCACTCCAGATCTGCAGGCACACATTTTGTCCTAATGGCCAGCGGGATGTGTAGGGCATGCAGACATCATGAAGCAATCTGAAAACAGAGCACGCATTCAATTCGGACAGTGAGCGTCTGGGCGCCCACGCACAAATGCATGTGCATGTCTGGCTGACATTGAACACATCGCTGTTTCCTATCTGACTAGTGTGCGTGCAGGCCAATGTCTCCTTGCATCAGTGTGCACTCACGGCAGGCGCGTGACTGGTTTGTGCGAAACACTCACTGCAGAAGAGGCCTTTTGCCCATCGAGACATTACCATAAAAATGCACCACTACTCGCACGAGTCCCACTTTTCCGCACTATGCCCTTTTACTAAATGTTATGATACTTCAGATGCCACATCCAATTATATTTTAAAGTTTGTGAGGTCTGCTGTTTCAATCAATCTCTCAGGCAGTGCATTCCAGACCCCTCACCTCCCTCTGCGTGAATTTGTTTACTGACATCTCCTCTCAACTTCACGCCTATCACTTCAGAGTTATCCCCCTTTTATTCCTATTGACGTTTTGAATAAGGAGAATGTAGCTTTGCAATCATCGTGTCTATGCTCCTCATAATGTGAAGTACCTCCATTAGGTTCCCACTCAATCCACACAATCTTGTCCCACCTCTCGTCATAGCTCAACCTTACCATCCCATGCTATACATTGGTGTGTTTCCTCTACCGTGCGTTCACATCCTTCCTGCAGTGCAGTGGTTAGAACTGCATCGAGTACTCGAGCTGTGGCCTCATCAGTCCGAGACAAAAACGACCTAGTTTCTTGCTTTTATAATCTATACCATGACTGTAGTGAGCAAAGTTTGTTCTTAACTACTCTATTAATGTTTTTACTGATCTATAGACGTGTACTCCTAGGACCCTTTGGTTCTCTGAGTTTCCACGTGTAATGTCATTCATTCAGTGTATGTGCCTGTGTACAAGGGGACTGCCTTGTGCGAAAGGTTGTCAACAGGACATTTCAAAACACTTACCAGTCATCATTTTTGCGAAGCGTTTAGTGCTGCTAGAACTGTTTGAAATCTCTCAGCACTGAGCAGAGTGTGGTATCAAACACCATAGTGAAGGACCTATTCGACTCTGAGATGAGTTCCTGCACCCACCCACACCCAAAACCCCACCAACACAGCATACTGAAGTTACGTCGTCCCGCTTAACTCAGTCCATTTCCCTCCAATCATTTCTCATTCATGCAATTCTCTAAATTCCCGCAGACAACAAATTCTCTGGACATTCATCCACACAACAGCTACACTGTGCATAAAGTTTGCCCCATTTCATTTTATACATTTCTCCTGTCCTCTTTTCAATATGACCCATTGTCTTAAAATCCCCCTCCATAAGGAAAAGGCACTTCTCATTAAGCTCATTTCAATATTTACAGATGATACCAAGTTCGGTGGGAAGGGGAACAATGACGAGGATCCTGAGATCCTCCAGCGTGATCTGAACAGGCTGGCTGAGTGGGAAAGTCAATGGCAGACGCAGATTAGCATGAATAAATGTAAAATTATTCACTTTGGACGCAAAGGTGAAAACTGAAAATGTATTGCTGGAAAAGCGCAGCAGGTCAGGCAGCATCCAAGGAACAGGAAATTCTACGTTTCGGGTTAGAGCCCTTCATCAGGAATGAGGACAGTGTGCCAGGCAGGCTAAGATAAAGGGTAGGGAGGAGGGACTTGCCGGTTTTCCAGCAACACATTTTCAGCTCTGATCTCCAGCATCTGCAGACCTCACTTTTTATTCGCAAAGGTGAAAAGGCAGGTTATGATTTCCATGGCTGGCAATTCAGAGAAGACAGTGTGCAGCGGGACCTGGATGTCCTTGTCCTCCGATCACTGCTGTTAAGCATGCAGGTGCGGCAGGCGATAAGATCGTCACATGGTATTCTGGTAAGTGATTTCGAGTGCAGGAACAGTGGTGTGTTATTAAAGTTCATGCCATATCTAGATGATTGTGTGCTTTTGCTCTTCGGGCGTGGGGCGAGTGTTAAACAAATGCAGCAGGAAATGGGAACCTGAACTATAATTCCAGAATGCAGAAGGTTGAGGTCAGGGATAGGTTTACAAGATTGTGACAGGGCACCAGCAATCCGGACGTTGGTTTGGTATGTGTGTACTTCAATGACAGGGGTATCCGGAATAAGCTAGGTGGACTTGCAGCATGGTTTAGTACCTGGGACTTCAATGTTGTGGCCATTCCAGAGAAACGGCTCTAGGAGAGTCAGCAATGGTTATTGCAGATTCCGTGATTTAGATTTCGATTTTTCAGCAAGAACAGAAAAGATGGCAAAAGAGACGTGGGTGTGGCATTGTGAATCACAAGTAGTGTTATAGCAGCTGAGATAATATTTGCGGAATCGTCCACGAACGCAGATTAGACTCGTGTTAGAAACATGAAAGGAGAGGTCACCCTGTTGAGAGTTTTCTATAGGCCTCTGAATTGATCCAGGAGAACGAGAGTAACAGAGTAGCTGTTATGGGACATTGACGTCCCTAATATTGACTGGGAATAATATAGTTCAGGCAGATGGGTCGGTTTTTGTTCAATGTGTGCAGGAAGGCTTTCTGACTCTGTATGAAGACAGGCCAATAACGGACTTTGCCAGATTGGATTTGGTACTGGGAATCAACACAGCTGTACTGGGGGATTCAAACAATCCAGGTGTTAGATTTGGCGGTAGATAAGCATTTTGGCGATAGTGCCCATAATTTGGTTATGTTGAAAATAAAAGCAATGGGGAGAGATAGTTATAAATGCAGAGTCAGAATTATAAATGGGGCATGGGAATTATGATGCGATAAGGCAAGATTGAGGATCCATAGGGAAGGAAACTGCAGAGCCTGGACACTTTTGAAATGTAGCAGCTCACTCAAGGAACAGCGAGCTTGGATCCTTCATACCTATATAGCTACCATGCAAGGAGGAAGTTGTCGTAAGAGGGAACCATGGTTTACTAAAGAAGTTGAAGCCATGGTCAAGAAATAAAGAAGGCTTATGTGAAGGTAAGGCGTGAATTCTCAGTTCGGGGTCTTGAGAGTTATACGTTAGCCAGAAATTATCTCATGAGAGAGCTGAGAAGAGCAGGAGAGCATATGAGAAGTTTTTGGCGGATAGGATCAAGGAAAATCTTAAGGTCTTCGATAGATTTTTCAGAAATAGAAGAATGACGAGAGTAAAATTCGGGCCAATCAAACGTAGTAGTGAAAAGTTGTGTATGGTATCTGAGAACAGGGGAAGTGCTTAATGGATATGTTTTGTCAGTATTCATATTGCAAAAGGGCAATGTGAGTGAGAATGTTGTGATACAGGCTACCAGATTAGATGGGATTTAGATCGTCAAAGAGGAGGCATTAGCAATTTTGAAAGAGCTGAAAGTAGATAAGATCCGTAGGCTGGATGGGATATATTCTAGACTTCTCTGGGAAGTCCGGGAGGATATTGCAGAGCTGTTGAGGAAGACTGGAGGATAGTGCATGTTGCTCCCTTGTTTAAGAAGGGGAGACAGTTTAACCCTGATAATTATAGGTCGGAGAGCCTGACTTTGTTTGTAGGTAAGATGATGGAAATGTTTATAAGATTTATCAACATCTGGAAATGAATAATTTGATTAGGGATAAACAACACGGTTTCGTGAAGAGTAGGTTGTGTCTCACTAACATTATTGATTAATTTGAAAAGACAGGTGCATGAAGCAAATCCAGTTATTATGGTGTATATGGACTTCAGTAAGATATTTGGAAAGATTCAACACGTTACAGATTCCAGACAATAAGTTTCTGGATAGAAGGCAATATAGCTATTTGGATCAGAAATTCGCAATTTGAAAGAAGACAAAGGATTGTGGTTGATGTGAAATGTTCAACCTGGAGCTCAGTTAACAGTGGTATGCCACAAGGATCTGTTTGAGGCCACTGCTGTTTGTCATTTGTATAAATGATCTGAATGCGGGTGTGGAAGAATGGGTTCGTAAATTTCAAGAACACAACAGTAGGCAGAGTTGTGGATAATGTTAAAGGATGTTGTGGGTTACAAAGGGACATGAAGAAGATGCGGAGATGGGCTGAGAAGTGGCAAATAGAGTTTAATATGGAAAAGTGTGAGGTAGCACACTTCACAAGAAAATAAAAACAGGAATGCAGAGTACTGGGCTAATGGTAATATTCTCCAAAGAGGAACCCAACCAGATCCATTCCCCTATCCTACTGTTCCACATTTACCCCTGACAAATGTACCTAAAATATACAACCCTGAACACTTAGACAGGTTAGCATGGCAAATTCAAGGAGTCTGCACAACTTTGGATTGTGGGAGTAAACTTGAGCGCCTGGAAGGAACCCACGCAGAGACATGGTGAATGTACATTCTCCACACACACACACAGTCGCCCAAAGCTGGAATCAAACCCGAATCCATGGAATTGTAAGGCAGCAGTGCTAACCTTGTAATGCCAAATTTGAATAAATTTACAACTTCATTTCGATTTTCTGCCTTTCTTCTGGAGGCATTTCAAAATTTTGTCTAATGTTGCAATTGTTTTTCTAATGGATTTGATTGAACAATTTTGCAATAAGACAATGCCCTGGGGCTTGTTCAGGGACCGTTTTTTGCGCAGCACTATTATTTGCTTCAATAGAGCTTCCTCTTTAGGGGGAGTTAAAGTGTTCAACCATGGGGCGTTTGGGTTGGTTTGTGCCGGTGTCCCAGAGGTGTTATCTGAAATGTTCCGCAAGTGGGTGGCATGTCACCCCAATGTTTAGGAGGCCACATCCGGTGCAGCGGATGCAGTAAATGATGTGTGTGGAGGTGCAAATGAATTTGTGACATAAATGGAAGAATCCCTGGGGCCTGGGAAGGAAGTAAGGGAGGAGGTGTGGGCCCAAGTTTTGCATTTCTTGCGGTTGCAGGGGAAGGTGCCAGGAGTGGAGGTTGGGTTGGTGGGGGGGGGGGGGTGTGGCTCTGACGAGGGAGTTGTGGAGTGATTGGTCTTTCCAGAACGCTGATAGGGGAGAGGAGGGAAATATATCCTTGGTGCTGGGGTCTGTTTGGAGGTGGCGGAAATGACGGAGGATGATACGATGTTTCTGGAGGTTGGTAGGGTGGTAGAATTAATACATCACCATTTAAATTAATCGTATTATAACCAGCACAGGTCAGGAAAATTCGTGTTCTTCAAATATCGGTCTAAATTTCGCATTTGTGTTATAGACCATTTGCTATGTTGAAGCACATGTAATAGGAGAAGTCTTCCTTTCAAAGATTCATAATTACACAATAAATTGGAGGAAGACCTATTACAGAGTATCAGCAATAATATATTCAAACCTTTGACCTTGTTACAGCAGAAAAGGAAGTGAATATTCACCCTATGGAGTATTTTCTTGGAGGTCACTTGGAGGTTGCCACTGATGATGTCACCTTGCCAGGCAATGAATCATCTGGATATCAAACCTACACCCTAAATGGAGCATTTTATACAGTTACAGGAGGAGGCCAATCAACCTCTCGAGTCAGTATCACTGGAGGTAGAGTATCCATTCAGCACCAGTAAAACAGTTACATAGGAACAGGAACAATACATTCAGCCTCCTGAATTCTCCAACACCGGAACTGAAAGGGGCCACAATGTGACGAAAGATTGTAACACTAGAATAACATTAGGATATTCTGCACGCCCAGCCAGTTTTACGGGAAATGGAGAAGGTTCTGAAACTACGTGAAACTCTTTATGGGAAAGGAGGAAATCGTGGCGATTGGAGCGGAACAGGAGAAAAGCAATTTCACACGTGCAGGAGGAGAATGCTCAACATCTCGAACCTAATTTGGAGAAATATTAGGAGACTGTCCAGCCATTCAATCTGCTGCAGAGTGATCTCATGAGTCGTCAGTGCTCTTATGCGTCACCTGAAAGAGGAGAGGAGATCTTGAGGTTCTTACTCTGGAAGAGTAAGCCCTCGAGATTAGAAAGTAAAAACACTAGGAAGACATTCAGCCGATCGATAATATAATGTTTGAACACTTTAAGGACAGTGAGCCCATCGAGATTGCATATTCCGAACAGAGTGACTCGTTTCAACCTCCTACATAGCAACCAGAGTGGATTGTATGGTCGTGAGCTCATTACACAGGAAGTGAAAAGGAACGTAGAGGTTATAGAAATGGAATAACCTCGAATAACCAGTTGCACTGGGGATTAAAAAAATATTGGCTAACTATTGGGACTGAAGGGAAATTGTTAGAATCCACGTTCAGGGAAGAAATGAAAGGCCATTTGCAAAATCAAACCGCAATCCATCAGAGTCAGCATGGTTTTACGAAGGAGAAAAACAATCTCCATTATTACTTCAGTTCTTTATAGATGGAACAAGGCAGATAGATAATGGGGATCCTGGGGATGTAATTCCTGTGGACTTCTGCAATGAATTGAAAAAGGTGTGGTACAAAAAGTAAATCCGTATAATAAAAGCAGACTATCTCGGAGTAATTTATCAACTTGAATAGAAGATCATCCAAACAAAATAAAGCATTGAGATGGAATAGATGCATCGTATCCTGGTTGGCAGATTTTGGGGTGCCACAGAGTTCGAGTCCCAGGCTCCAACAATTTGCAGTCTATTTGATGACCTGGATAAAGGAATAGAAAATAGTATAGCCAGATTTACAGGTGATGCTAAAATAAGTGCAAAAGTAGATTGCAAAGAAGATATATGACATTTACAAATGATAATGGATAGTTTAGATGAATGGGCCAACATGTAACAGATGACATTTAAAATGGATATGTATTCGGTTATCCATTTTGTACAGAAAAATACAAAAGCAACGTATTAGCTTAATGAAGAGAAACTTTCTCGTATTTGGCTGCAGAAGGATCAGTGTTTCCCTCGTTTTAATCATAGAAAACCCAAATGCTTGTACAGCAGACATTGAGGTAGGCAAATATAATTAAGGCGTTTATTTTGAAAGAATAAAGACTAAATGTTGGAAAGTAGGTTTGTATTCATTCAAGGCATTAGACAAACGCAACGGGAGCAGCGTATGCGTCATTGAAGAGAGATGCAGCTGCACTGGAGGCAGTTCGGAAGATTTTCATTAGTTTGCTTCCAGAGATGAGAAGATTGTCTTTTTAAAAGAGGTTGAGCAGTTCATACCTATACTCCCAGATGAGTGAGGAGATTGCATTGAAGTCTGAAAAGTATCAAAGGCGTTTGACGATGTAGTTGTGAGTGGATATGTCCTCATGTGAAGCAATCTGGAACACGCAATCAGTGTTATTGATTAAGGAGGAACAGATCTAATACAGAGGTGAAGAGATCTTCCTTCTCTCAAAGCGTTGTGACTCTGTGTCATGTACTGACCTAGAGTGCAGTAAATGCTGGGACATTGAAAAATGAAGCAATGTGGAGACTGGACAGGAAAGTGGAACTGAAGCTGAGATGACATCAGCCATTGTTGTTTTAAATAGCGGAGCAAGCTCAAGGGGCTGACTTGCCGACTGATACGCACTTCGTTCCTATTCAGTCCTTCGAATATGCTACATGGATGCGGGAGGATAGTAATCACACAGGAAGTAGGCATTGCGATAAAATCAGTCTTAATGAGTTTGCCAGAAAGTAACAAGTCGAGTTATACAGTGATGAGTGCTGGGTTGTCAACTATTTGCAGTCTATTTCAATAATTTGAGTATAAGACCATAAGTTATAGGAGCGAAAATTGTGCCACTTAGCCCATCGAGTCTGCTCAACCATTCAATCAAGGTTGATACGTTTCTCACTCGAAGGGCCTGTTTCACACTGTAAGTAATCTTATCACTCTCAAACTATGACGTTGGATGATATTCTGTCCTACCAAGTCGAAAAAAATATTCCCAGTATACGCCCAGTCTGGGCCATTCAGCATTCTGTAAGTTTCCATTACATCATTCCTATTTTTTTGAAACAACATCGAGTATTTACCCAAAGTCGTCAAAGATTCTTCGTATGATAAGCTTTTCATTCCTGCAACCTCCTCTCAAAGGCACACAGCAAACCAGAACATTTTTCTTGAGACATGGTGGACAAAGCTGCGCAAAGTGCTCTAAATGTGGTCTGACCAGAGCCTTATTCACCCTCAAATGTACATACATGCTTATATTCAAGTCCTCACACTAGTTTTCAGTTCACCATTCCTGGAAAACAGATTATTTGCATTCATCTTATCAATTCCCCTCATGATTTTATAAATATCGAGAAATTAACCCTTCATTCTCCTGAATCCATAGTACTATCCTGTTCAAATTCTCCACATAATTTAGGCCTACGTTTCCTGGCAACAGTCTCTTTAATCTGATTTGCACTCTTTCCAGTTTAACTGCGTCTTTCACATAAGAGGGTGACCAAAACTGCACGCAATTTTTCAATTGTGGCCTCACCAATGACTTTTACAACTGTAATTAACGTCCCAACTCTCATACTCAATGCCACGACCGATGAAGAAACATATGCTAAATGCCTTCTTCACCATCCTGTTTACCTGTGATGCTGCTTTCAATGAACTATGTACTTGCATTCCTATGTCTGTCTGCTCCTCAGGACCGAAAATATTTACTATATAAGGGCTGCCTTGGTTTGACTTTCTAAGTGCAACAACTGACACTTATCTGTACTGAATTTAATTTGCCAATCCTCAGCCCACTTTCCCACCTGACCAAAATCCCTCCTTTTTTTTGGAAACGTTCCTCGCTAACAACCGTACCAATTTGTCCATCATCTGCAAAAGTAATTATCATGCGTTGGTAAGATCACTTATGTAAATAACAAACAGCAGATATCCCAGCACCAACCCCTACAGCGCAGCACTAGTCATAACTCCAGTTCAAGAAACAGCCATCAACCACCAGCCTCTGCTTCATTTCATGGAGCCAACATTGAATCCAACTAGCTAGCTCTCCCTGGATCACAAGCGACCTACCCTTCATGAATGAGCTGTCGCGTGAGACCTTGTCAAAAGACTTCCTAAGTTCTATCATCTGTCCTGTTGGTTATCTCTGAGGAAAGCTCGAAAATATTTGTCAGACATGACTTCTCCTGCACAAATCCATGATGACTATCCCTTTAACGATCCAAATGTTAGTTGGTCCTGCCCCTCTTCAAACTCTCCCGAAACCTGACCACCACAAATATTAGGCACACTGGCATTAGATACTCTGTCTGATATTTTGTTTTTACATTTCCTAAACAGTAGAACAATGTTAGCCACTCTCCATTTTTCCAGAACTTCCCCAGTAGCTGAGGAAGAAAGTGCAATTTCCTCCTCAGCCTCTCACCACATTCAACGATGGACTTTTTCAGGCCCAATGGATTTATCCATCTAAATGCTATTGAAAGCTACAAACAGGTCCTATCTGGAATATGAATGCGGGACTACAACATGCCCACTTATTTCCTTTTTTTTCTCCCCTTGCGTCCAATATTCTGCCTCCAGTAAACACGCAGAAGAGGTACTTATATAAAATTTCCCCATCTCTAGTGGCTCCACACCGAGACAGCCAATAGGTAACAGTTTGGCAGGTGTAATATAACGTGGTATCTCAGCTGTCATTTCTTATAACGCAGGAATGGCAGGCAGTTTGTCAATCAAATGGACAGAGATGACAGGACTGAATGAGGCACTGTGTACTTGGTGGTTTGCTCTGACCAGTTCAGAAGTGTTGTTCCATCTCCCTGATGATCTGCTCCATGATGATCCCAATGGCTTCATTGCTCTCAGTACACACGGAATATTTTAATGCATTTATTTGGCAGTGGGGAGTGGTGGTGGGGAGATGAGTTTGTGTTGTATCCGGGGCTGGCTTTATATCAGAGGCCATTTTTTCTTTTCTACGTGGATACCTTAAGAGGATGGGAATGGCTGGCAGCTTCTGAATGAAGTGGCTGTGGTTGCTGCGAGAAAAGTGAGTATTCAGCAGCTCGATGTATTGCGAATGGTCACACTGCAACATTAACGGATTGTGATAGTTTCTTCGGAAACTCCACATCTCCCCAGTGACATGGGGACGCTGCAAAGCCATGTGCCCTATTGGAATCTCGCTATACTGGGAAAACACGAATACATCTGGCAGCGAGGAGCAAGTGAGGACTGCAGATGCTGCAGATGAGAGTCGAGAGTGTTGTGTTGGAAAAGCACAGCAGGTCAGACAGCCTCGGAGAAGCAGGAGAAACGACATTTCAGGCATCAGCCAATCTTCAGGAATGAGACTTGTGGCCTGGGGGCTGAGAGATAGATGGGAGGCAGGTGGGGTTTTCGGGAAGGCAGCTGAGAATGCAATAGGCAGATGAAGGTGAGGGCACATGGTAGATACCTCTTGAGAGACAAAACATTACATTCACCTCTTCCAACATATATATCTTCCGTCATCGAATGGTGACATTGATGTCGACATACTGGAAGATGATGGATATTTCTGCAAGTCCTGACTTGAAAGTTCCAGATCATAGAAGTTGGATAAAACTGTGACCCAAACAGCCAATGGCAGCACCACCCTCCCCCGCTGTAACGCTGCAAGTCGTGTTCAAAGAGGTGACACGGTTCAGTGACCAGCTCTCTGTTCTATCTGGGGACCCTAACACTCTGCTCCTGGAGAAACTATAGATTGGGAAGTTGTTCTTGGAAAACCCGGGATGGATATGGCAGATCCCTTTCAGTAAAAAAAAATCAGAAATTCACGTTGTCTATGTGGACTTCAGTAGGGTGTTCAACACGGTACTGCCTGGGGGACTGGTTAGTCAAGTTAGATGACACGTAATAAAGAGAGACTAGGCAGTTGAATATGGAACTGTTTCGAAAATAGGAGGTAGAGGGAGATGTTTGAGGGTTGTTTGTCAAACTGGAGGCCTGTGGCCAGCAAGGAATCGTAAGGATCGGTTCTGTACCCACTGCTTTTTGTCACAATTATTTTAGTGTAAGCAGAGGATGTATTCTTGGCAAATTTGTAGAAAACGCCAAAATTGGTGGTGTAGTGTACAGCTAAGCAGCTTACCTCAGATTACAATGGGACGTTGACCAGTTGGACCAGTGGGCCGAGGCATTGCATATAGAGCTTATTCAGATATCACTGATGTGCTGCATCATGGAAAGGCAAACAGGGGCAGGATTTGTACTCTGATTCGTAATATCCTGGGCAGTATTGCCAAACAAAGAGACTTTGCAATGAAAGTTGATAGTTGCATGAAAACAGAGTAACAGGTAAATAGGTTACTGAGGTCTGTGCTTCATATGCCAACCTGTACTTTTCGGTGCATTAAATACGAATTTGAAAGGTCGAATTTCAGCTGTACAGCAGATTTGGTTTCGGCAGATGTGAAATACTGCCCTTAGCTCTGGTCTCTGCTGCAGAATAGATACTGTGAAACTTGAAAGGGTTCTGAAAGGGTGTTACAAGGATATTGCTAGGTTTTTGTAAATTGAGCCCGAGGATGAGGCTGAACAGGCGGGGTCTGTTTTCGCTGGTGTCAAAGGCTGAGGAGGTGACCTTATCGAAGTATATAAAAATATGAGGGGCATGGATAATATGATTATTCACAATCTTTCCCCAAGCCCGAAGGAGCACAAACCTCGAGGGCAAAGTTTTAAGGTGAGAGGGAAAACAGTTAAAAAGTCCTTAGGGTCAATATTTTCACGCAGATAGTGCTGTGTGCATGGAACTAGTAGCCTCTGGCAGCTTTGCGTCTGGGACAATTACAACGTTTCAAAAAAGTCTGCAGGGGTGCATGAAGACGAAACGTTTAGTGAGATATGGGCAAAATGCATGCATATGGGAGGAGATTAATGTCAATTATCTAGTCGATAAGGACGAGTAGTTCCGACGGATCTGTTTCTGTGCTGTACATCTTTGTGACTGTGTGGCACTTCGTGGTTTCAGAGATTCCTCTCTCTGCACCCTCTGCTACATTTGTTGTTCATGTTACAGACCCAGATGTTGGAATTACAGTCCCCATGCTCCGTCCAGATTTGAGTCAGCAAATCCTCAGGTATCCCTGAATTTGCTTGGCAGTTCACAACACAACCTCCAGTAAACCATCCCCAGCAGCTCTACTCTACAGGAGTCAATCAGTAGGCTCTCTGCTACAAATCGCTTGCCTATTTTTGAGTAGTACTCAAGGGCTTCCTCATGTTCCTAAATACACGATCAGCTAACAGGAACATACATAAGCGTTCAGTGAACGGGCACAGACTACACTTGCAAACGACTCCACCGTTGATGGCCGGATATAAAATAACAATGAATCCCAATGCAGAAAGTTATTGTGATGCAATGATAACAACCTCTCTCTCAATGTTGGCAAAACAAAAAAAAAGATTCTGACTATAGATTTCAGAAATAAAGGAGGAGAACGCCACCCATCTACATCAATGGATGAGTTGGGGTGAGTAGACAATGCGACGTTGTTAAGAGTGACAAAAACCAACAATATATCCTTCACTTACCACATAGATGCGACAGCCAAAAAGGCACAACAACGTGTCTTCTTCCTCAGGCGGCTCAGGAAGATTTTTTCATGTTCAAAAGTGCCCTCACCAACTTCTACAGATGCACCATTGAAATCGTACTGCCCAGGTGAATAGCGGTCTGGTATGGCAACTGTTCTATGCAGCGATGTAAGTAACTGCAGAAAGTGATGTGTACAGCCCATTCTTATTGAATTCTTTGAGGAGGTGACCAAGCATGTGGATGAGGGTAGAGCAGTGGATGTAGTGTACATGGATTTTAGTAAGGCATTTGATAAGTTTCCCCATGGTAGGCTTATGTGGAAAGTCAGGAGGCATGGGATAGAGGGAGATTTGGCCAATTGGATAGAAAACTGGCTAACCGGTCGAAGTCAGAGAGTGGTGGTAGATGGTAAATATTCAGCCTGGAGCCCAGTTACAAATGGAGTTCCGCAGGGATCAGTTCTGGGTCCTCTGCTGTTTGTAATTTTTATTAATGACTTAGATGAGGGAGTCGAAGGGTGGGTCAGTAAATTTGCAGATGACACGAAGATTGGTGGAGTTGTGGATAGTGAGGAGGGCTGTTGTCGGCTGCAAAGGGACTCAGATATGATGCAGAGCTGGGCTGAGGCGTGGCAGATGGAGTTCAACCCTGCCAAGTGTGAGGTTGTCCATTTTGGAAGAACAAATAAGAATGCGGAATACAGGGTTAATGGTAGGGCTCTTAGTCAGGTGGAGGAACAGAGGGATCTTGGGGTCTATGTACATAGATCTTTGAAAGTTGCCACTCAGGTGGATAGAGCTTGTAAGAAGGCCTATGGTGTATTAGCGTTCATTAGCAGAGGGATTGAATTCAAGAGTCGTGAAGTGATGTTGCAGCTGTACAGGACATTGGTTAGGCCACATTTAGAGTACTGTGTGCAGTTCTGGTCGCCTCACTTTAGGAAAGATGTGGAAGCTTTGGAAAGGGTGCAGAGAAGATTTACCAGAATGTTGCCTGGAATGGAGAATAGGTCGTACGAGGATAGGTTGAGAGATCTTGGCCTTTTCTCGTTGGAACGGCGAAGGATGAGGGGTGACTTGATAGATTTTTATAAGATGATCAGAGGAATAGATAGAGTAGACAGTCAGTAACTTTTTCCCCGGGTACAACAGAGTGTTACAAGGGGACATAAATTTAAGGTGAAGGGTGGAAGGTTTGGGGAGATGTCAGGGGTGGGTTCTTTACCCAGAGAGTGGGGGGGGGCATGGAATGTGCTGCCCGTGGGAGTGGTAGAGTCAGAATCATTGGCGACCTTTAAGCGGCAATTGGATAGGTACATGGATGGGTGCTTAATCTAGGATAGATGTTCGGCACAACATCGTGGGCCAAAGGGCCTGTTCTGTGCTGTATTGTTCTATGTTCTATGTTCTATCACGGAAGCTAACCTCACATCTAGAAATTCCATTCATGACTCGCGTTGGCGCAGAAAAGCTGCCAACATCATCAAAGATCCCTGGCACCCCGCTAATGATCTCCTACAAACTCTGCTGTCAGGCAGAAGATACAGGAGTTCCAGCATACGCACCAAAGGTACAACAATAGCATCTTCCCTATCATTACGAGACTGGCGATTGGACCTCTGCAAAATCAAATAATGTTGATCTTCCTAATCATGATCTTGCTATGTGCACTTACTGTGCAGCCATCTCCTTTTCTGCCTTGTTCTGTCAGCAATCAATGATCTGTATACGCTTGTTTTCTATGATATACCTCTACTGCTCGCAAGAAAGCTTTGCACTGTTCTTAGGTACTTGTAACTACAATAAACCATGAGGGTGCAATCGCAAGCATGAGAACATTGAATAAAGGCATTGCCAGATCAGCTGAAATGTTTGGTTACATTAAATTCTGAATTTGCCTCATAGAAGCAGCCCAGAAAGTATAAACTTGGACAAGGTGATAGCCCACCATTGAGAGCTGAGCAGATTTTACTGTGCATCGCTCAGCAAACTGCACTATCTCCCCAGCTTTGGAAGCTTTAGAAACGTTTGCCAGTACATTAGAGCAAGACTTGCAGCAAGACATGAATAATGGTTTACTTTTTGATTCTTCAGTTCAAGTGCATGACCTCACATATCCTTGCAATGAACTCCATTTATCTATTTCACCATGCAAATTTCGAATACTTTTATCGCATCATGCATTCCAAACCATTTTATGTCGTCATCGCCAAATATTGATTGATTGCATTCAAACCTCTTGTCCAAACCATTCTTCTCAAGAGTGACGATTCCAAGGTCAAATACTTGTTGTACACCATTAGCTATATCTTTCCATCCTCATAGAGATATATTAAACAAGACCAACCCTATTGTGTCATAATAAATCATTAATCTCTGAATAAAAAGGTCATAAGTTGTGGAAGACATGTTTTATGTGATAGCTTACCAAAGGCTTATCAAATCTAAATAAATGGTCGAATGGTTGACTTTTAATAACATTGCTCGTTAATCCTCAAACAATACAACAAATTTGTCAGACACGATTTCCATTGTCGGAAATTATTTTGATTTGTTTGATGCCATTGATGTTTTGCAAGTGCCCTGTTGTTTTTTTCTTCTCTTTAATAGTCTCAATCATTTCTTAACAATAGACCAAATTCTTCCTAATTTATATTTTCCTGTTACTGCCCCCTTCTATTCCACCTTGAAGCCATTTATACCAGAAACATGTTTTAAATCTATTGGAATCCTCCTGAGAGTTTGGGGATATTTCAAAATATGCCAGGAATGTCCCTGTTGCAATTTATTTCAAAATGCCATTACCAGACCAACAGCGTATGATGGATAGTTTGTAGTCTCATTCTTTTGTCAAATACCTTACTCTGCAGGTAAGACGTGTTACATGATATTTCGTGCTGTTAAGAAATGTGAACCTCCCAGGATATTTCTCTATCTAGCCAGTGTGATAACCAATATACATTGCTGGTTGGCATTATCTGCTTTTGCTCACCTTTCCCGACCGGAAATTGCCAGTTTAATCTTCCAAATGTCCCAAAACGACTTTCGCTGCTCTCTTCTGTTTTGCTTATTTACAAATAGCACTTCATGTTATTTCTCGTTGTTTACAGGCAATTTATTTCCTATCAGTTTTCAACAACTTTATTTGTTTCAAATCAGTCAACTGCTGCATCGTTAAAAGGATGCAGTTATCCGGCCTACCAGCAGTCTTCCGCATTTGGTGCGTTTTATTTTTCCTTTTGGGCACTTATGTTGACTACTTTTCTTAATCATGACAGGGTCATCGTCTTACAGATTCCTCTTCAATCGTTTTCATCGTTTTGAAACATACCCTTAGTTATCTGCCTTTTAATCATCAAATATGCTTCCTCTTCGTCCTATTTCCCAGCTCATGTCGATCAATACGTAATAAAAGTGACAGAGCTGCAGATTCGACACTTATGTTTTCAAACCGTGAAGGGGTAGCTTCCGAGAGGATTTGGACGGGTGGGGGATTCCTCGTCTAATTGAACACATGATCAGCTTGACAGTGGCAACACAGACTTTCAAAGGAAACACAGTGAACGGTTTCAAAGACAAAAGTCAAACTTGCTGAAATGCCCTGTCTGGCAAGGAGCACCAAGTTTGATATACTGGGAAGTAACTAACAATACAAGCACCACTGAATAACAGATGATACATTCCGGCCTAGAGAGGCTGACAGAGGGAAACACATTCGTTTTAACCACCTCATTAGGCAGCGCTGAAAGGGACATGAGTTAAAGAATACATCAATAGGGATTTGAAGGAATAGACTAAATTGAAAATTGATGCCAAAGACGGTTACTCAGAAGAATAAGAACATAAAGTAGGGGTATTAGCATAACAGAAGTCAGTGCAGGTTAATAATTACAGCAGTGATTGGCGAATGGGGAAGTATAGATCACCAAGTACAGGGATGATGGGTGAATGAGACATGTAGATCCATGTGTGTAGGGGTGATGGATGAATGGGACAGTGTCGGTTCAATGTGCATAAGGGAGATCGGTAAACGGGACAATATAGAATAGTGATTAAAAGGGTTATTGGTGAATGGGACAGTGTAGGACAGTGTGTTTAGGGATGATTGGTGAATGGGACAGTGTAGCTCAGTGATTACAGGGGTATTTGGACAACGCCAGAATGTAGGTAATTGAATGCAGTGGTGATCAGTGAACGGGAGAATGTAGCACATTGAGCACAGGGGTGATAGGTGAATGTAACACAGTACGTCAGTGAGTACAGGGGTGATGTATGAATGCGAAAGTGTAGGTCAGTGGGTAACAGGGAGGTGGGTGAACGGGACAGTGTAGATCAGTGAGGAGAGGAGTGGTGAGTGAATGGCGAAGTGTAGGTCAGTGAGCACATGGTGATGAGTGAATGAGACAGTGTAGCTCATTGAGTACAGATGTGTTGGTTGAACGGATTGGTGCAGATCAGGAGTACAGGGGTAATGCGTGAAGGGGATTAAACGGCCAATGCGTACAGGGATGATGCATGAATAGGAGAGTGTAGACAAATGAGTATACAGGTGATGGGTGAATGGGATAGTGTAAGTCAGTGATTACCGGGAATGATGTTTGATTGGGACAGTATAGGTCAGTAAGTAATGAATGTTGGGTGAATGGGGCAGTGTAGTTCAGTGAGCACGGGGTTATGGGCGTACGCGACAGTGTAGGTAAGTGAGCACAGGGATTTTGGGTGAACAGGACACTGCAGGTCAGTGGGTACTGTGATGATAGGTGAATCAAACAGTGTAGGCCTGTGATACCCGAGTGATGTGTGAAACAGACATTACAACTTGGTGAATGCAGAGGGATGTGTGAATGGAACAGTGTATGTCATTGATTACCCTGAGTGTTGGGCGATTGGGACAGTGAATATCATTGAGCACATTGTGTACGGGTCAGTGTAGGTAAGTGAGCTCTGGGGTGATTGGTGATAGGGACAGTGACTGTCAGTGAGCAGAGGGATGATGGGTGAATGGAACAGTGCAGCGAGGTGTGTATCAAGGGTGTTATGTGACTGGGATAGTGGAGGTCAGTGAGTACAGTGGAGATGGGTGAATGAGATAGTGTACGGCAGTGAGTACAGGAGTGATGGGTAAATGGGACAGTGCAGGTAACTGAGTACAGGGGTGACGAGTGAAATGGGATGAGTATCTCATTGAGTACAGAGATCTTGCTTGAACGGGGCAATGCAGTCCAGTGACTAGAGGCGTAAGTTGTGAATGGGATAGCCTCGGTCAGTGAGCACAGAGATGATGACTGAATGGGAGAGTACGTTAATGAATACAGTAGCGTTGGGTGAATGGGACAGTGTAGGTCAGTGATCACCAGGAGTGTTGCGTGATTGGGACAGTTTAGGTCAGTGAGTTCATGGAAGATGGGCGAATGGGGTAGTGTCGGTCAATAAGTAGAGTGGTGATGAATGAATGGGACAATGTAGGTCGGTGACTACCGGGAAATGGATGAACGGGATAGCCTAAGACAGTGTGTACAGGGGTGATGCATGAATAGGAGACTGTATGTTAATGAGTGCAGGATTGATGGATGAACTGGCCAGTGTAGGTCAGTAATTACCGGAAGTGATGGGTGATTGGGACAGTTTAGGTTGGCGAGTACATGGTAAATGAGTAGAAGAGGTAGTGTAGGTCAGTGAGCACAGGAGTGATGGGTTAACGGGTCAGTTAAGTAAGTAAGCACGGGGTGATTGGTGATTGTGACAGTGTCGGTCAATAAGAAGAGTGGTATGAGTGAATGGGACCGTATAGGTACTTGAGCACAGCAATGATGGGCGAATGGAAGAGTGTAAATCAGTGAATTCAGTTGTGATGGGTGAATGGGACTGTGCAGGTACGTGAGTAAAGGGATGATGGGTGAACAGGATAGCGTAGTACTGTGAATACAGGAGCGGTGGGTGAACGGGACAGTGTCCCACAATGAGTACAGGAGTGATGGATGAATGAGATAGTGTAATTAAGTGAGTAGAGCGTGATGAATGAATGGGCCAGTTTAGATAATTGAGTGCAGGTGTGTTTGGTCAATGTGGCAATGTAGGCCATTCAGTACAGGGGTAATAGGTGAACAGAATTGTGAAGGACTATGACCACAGAGGTGATGGGTAAACGCGACAGTGGAGGTCAGTGTGTACAGGGATGATGGGTGAACCGGACAGTGTAGTTCAAGCTGTACGAGGGGAAAGGTGAATGGTACTCGGTCTGAATTGTAAGACAGGCAATAGAATTGAGGATGAGCTGAAGGATATGGACTTTTCAACTAGGATATCACTGACATGTGTATTGAGCAGGTTAAGACTCGATCTACCAAAGATATTGACAATTTATTTTTCAGGAGAGGGTCTGAAGCACAGGCACAAATTGAGGATTTAATTGAGGTGGAAGTAGGTCAATGTCGTGGAGATAGAATTGAAAAGTGGTATGAAACACGGTTCAGTGTGAAGTAGAATGCTGATGTTGTTAACCAACTAGTTCAGATTCACATATTGGCTCCCTGTTCCTTGGATGCTGCCTGACCTGCTCTGCTTTGACCAGCAACACATTTTCAGCTGAGATATTGGCTCGGACAGGAATGAGGTCAGTATGTATGGGGGATAATGTGTACAGATTAATTATGTCGGTTCCCCCGATTCAATTGCACACTCAAAACTGATTAGTGCAGGAATTACCATGGAGCAGGAGGCAGAAACAGAAATGAATTTACGGAAACAGGAAACATCACTTATTCCATCATCGGTGTGATGGTTTGGGTAAGTGTTTCCCCATTTAGACAATGCTACAATTTCCAACTGGTGGATCGCCAACACACAGGCACAGTTTGCGTAATATACAGAGCACAGCTCCCTCATTGTCTTCCTGTATGTGGAGATTTAAAATAGCAGTAAGGATGCCATAATACAGTTTTACAAGACATTCATGAGATTACATCCTGAATCCTAAGTGTAGATTTGGACAGTAGATTTTTCTTTGTGTTTCTGAAAAATATGTTGGTGATGGGCCAGAGGGAGGAAAGTTGTCAACCTGGCCCTCTTTTCCAGGGATGTTCGGAGGAATGAGGAGTAAAATCTTCACAATTTGTGTGAAACAATGATCAATTAGTTCGTTGATGGGTCTTTGGCCAGCACGATTGGTAAATGGTTTGCACTGCTGCCTCACAGCGCCAAGCACCAGGGTTTATTCTGTCGAAATAATGTTGAACATCAGAAGGGAGGGGTCAAATGCCCACTTCAGCTCGTAGTCCCTGTGGATCTTCCTGTAAAATTACTTTCTGGACGATCTCCTTTTAATCAATACTAACTTTATTCAATTACTGTCAATTACGTTTCGTGGAATCTACAATGCCATCTGTAGAAAGTCAACAATGTTCCTCAGGCAGCAACTTCAAAAACTACAAGCACATCACAAAGTAGTGTGCAACAGATACATCGGAAAACCATCATTTACAAGGTCTCCTCCAAGCCACTTGCCATACTGACTTGGAAATATTTCAACATATCACTGTTCCTTCCGGGTTTCTCCAAATCCTGTAATACCTCTCCCCCCCACCCCCACACACCCAGGCCCAACTGAATGGTATTATTATTCTATCTGCATCAACTAGTTTGTAGTAGACCAACAAATAGCCGATTACCACATCTTCCAGGCAACTTTGGATGGAAAATAAACGCTGGCCCAGCCATGAACACACACATCGCATAGACATATTAAACGTAATACAAGTTACTCAGTTCACTGGTACTGCTCGGCGATTTTCTCTCCTCCATTCATAATGACAGGAACAATATGTGCCGCTACCCTGGAGCAGGTAACGTGTATGACCTCATGGATACATCGATGGATAGCAACCTGGGAGTTGATGGAAGTCATACCTACGCCTGCCTGGGGAAGATCCACATCATAGAAATTCAATAAAACTGTGACGTTGATGGCCACTGTAAGCACAGCCCTCACCTTGGTGTAACACTAAATGTTTTGTTCGAAGTGGTGACCCAGCACTGACACCGCCTCTTCTTTGCACCAAGCTCGCCTCACTCTGTTTTTCCAATTTGTTGGGAATTAGTTTCTCCAAAAGTCAGGATTTGTCTGGTGAGCCCAAACTGCCTCGCGTCCTCAAAATTTCCCACTATCTTCCTCCTCCTTCATTCCAGAGTTTTCCTCTCTGCCGTCTTTGCTTAGTGTTTCACTTACTTTGCAGCTCCTCATTGAATCTATGCAGCAGCTGAAACACAACCGCAACGAAAGCATGTACAACACCGACGCGAACGTTCTGATGGTACAAGTGCATCACGTTTCAAAAATACAGAGTGTGCCCTTTCGCTATTTAGCAAACCAGTCCCCTTTCCTTAATTTTGTACCTTTATGTTAATTTCCCTTTCTTAAGAAACACTTTCAGATTTGAAAATTGGACATTTCATCTTTCCATAGAAGTAATTGACAGTGCAGCTCGTACTGCTTTCTGAAGTTCAGCTACTATAACACCAGTGGTGCCTTTGAGGTAAACACCACACTCAGACGAAGAAACAGAGGGAAAGGAATTCACTTGAACAGGCTGTCACATTTGTACGGAAATTGAAACAATTTTCTGGAAAAAATGTTACAGGCGAGGAAAAGGACTCATCTTTCTTTTCGGTGATCTTTTAAGACATTTGGCAATATTGGAAAGATCAGCTTTTCTTCTCAATCCTGCAATTTCCTGAGTTAGGAGCATTGCTCAGCCATTCTGGAGGACAAGAGTGTGGTGCTGAAAAAGCACAGCTGGTCAGCCAGCATCCGAGAGGCAGGAGAATCGACGTTTCTGGCTTAAGCACTTTGTTAGGATGTCCTCGAATGCTGTCTGAACGACTGTGATTTTCCAGCACCGCACTCTTTGACTCTGAACGCCTGCATCTACAGTCTTTGCCTTCTCCTATTCCAGAGGACAATTCAAAGCCAATTACAGTTTTGTTTTCAGAAATCACAGATAAGACAGACAGAACAAAGAATGTCAAGTTTCTCTGATGGACATGAATAAATCACGTAATTCACAAAAACTTACTTTCAGTAATGATGACCACAGATTTATTGTAAATTATCGCAGTCCTGAAGACGTGTTACACCCGAAACATTGACTTCATTTCCTGATGCTGCCTGGCCTGCAGTGTTCTTTCAGGCGCCTGCGTGTCTACCTTGGATTGCTGAATCTCCAATGTTCTTTGTCTGGAACATGTTTGAGCAAATGAAATGACTGCATCTATTCCTATATTTGATCTTGTAAAACACAGCTTCTACCTTGTTGAGTAGGAACACAATTTAGAAGTAAGAAATCTCTATTTTAACATTTACAAAAGGTATATAAGTTTCTTCTTAGAATTAATCTCTATTTAGCATTCTGCTTGCCAGGGAGCAGTACAATCTAATTCACTGACGGGACTCGAGTTTCATCTTCCTAGTTTGTTGATGGACGAAAGCATTAATGTTTACTTAGATGGGACAGGAAAGGAGTGTTCGGCCACAATCAGATCAGCAATAAGCATTCTGAATAGTATAGTAGGCCTCTGGGGCTCAATGGCAACTGCTGTTTTTACTCATGTTTTTCTCTTATAATCAATGCTTTGAGGCTGCTGTTCAACAAATCAGGATTGTTACCCAGGGAAAGAGCATTTGTTTCCTCTAAAATTATAAGAAGACCTACGATGATGCAACTGAATTCTCTGATTATGTTACACGACACAGAACGATGACTATAAAATTACAAGACCATCAACAGAGATTTCCTACGCAGTCAGAATGAAGCAATATGTGGGATAAATGTGGCAGCAATGGCAGAAGGAGTACAACGTGGGCAAGTATTAGGTAGCAAATTGGTGGTCGGAATGGAAGTGAAGTTAGTATTCTTAATGGAGAAGGTATTGATAATATGAAGTGCGCAGTGATTCTCTTATGGTTATCACTTGAAAGTTCGGAATAATACAAGCGCAGGGATGTACTGCTGAGGCTGCGGAACGTGCTAGTCAGACTGCAGTTAGAATATTATGACTGCAGAAAGAATGTGCTAGTCTTGGAGAGGTTCCAGAGGAGATTTATTAGAATGATGAAGGGCTTGCAATTAAGGAATTATTGAAGACTCTGGACCTGTACTCTATAGGTTTTGAAGAATGGGGAGAGGATCTCTTTGAAGTGTGCAGATAGCTTATAGGCCCGGATGCAACGAATGTGGGGAAAATGTTTTTATTGTATTACAGATTAGAATCCGAGGAAAAAGACTTAGAATGAAGGGGCGATCCTTTAGAATTGAAAAGGGAAGGAATTTCTTCAGCAAGAGGGTGGTGAATCTGTGGAACCCATTACTGCTGAGGGCTAAGGCTCTCGTGAATTTCTTACCAAATTATAGAGAGAGGCTACACATTCATACCAGACTCTTAGTTACAGCAGTAACCACCACAACATCCAAAAACTGTGCTATGTCAAGACAGCTATGACAGCTATGACACACTGCAACAGCTTGAGTTCCCCAAAATGAAGAAAAACTCTTACATAAATTCTTAGCCAATGATTGGTATCCGAACAGCTTCATCCACCAATGCCTGGCATACAAGCAACACCAGGATGACGCTTTGCACCCCAAACCACTGACCACAAGAATATTTGTTAGAACCTGTAGTTAGCAGGTACTTCCCAGAAACACTTCTTAAATAATCACACAAGCATTTCCCGCCTCTTCGCTTCAAACACACTGATCTGGCTGTCAATCATGAAAACATTCCTTTCAGGAGACATGCAATTTTCTCTCTCGCTTTCCGTCATCAGATCCCAGGAATTTAATTGCCTTGGAGAAGCCCAGCAGTTTGAGGTGGATGAGCTGGAGCTGTTAGGCAGAAGAAATATTGTATGAGCTGGAGATTACTCATAAAGAGAGCATTATAAGTTTTGAGCGCTTCTTGAGAGGCGAGAGAGGAAATTGTGGACTCCCAGAGGAGATATTCGCATCAGTTACAGCTGCATGAGAAGTGACCAGAATGGATGGTGGCTAATGTTGAGCTATTGTTCAGGAAAGGCTACAAGGAAATATCCGGGAAACGCAGACCGGCGAGCCTTACGTCCATGGGCGGCAAGTTTTTAGAGGGGCATCAGAGAGGGGTTGCATGCAAGGCTCCTGCAGTCAGAGATAATGAGCATTTCAGAGGTAGCACGTTTCCTATGATTGGTCTGTTTGGAAAGACTGAATCAGCTTGAACATAGAGGGAGCGTTATCGGGGATTGTGGTGCTCACAGAAGAGGGCATGGCATACAGTCAGGAGCAAGCAACAGTGATAAGGCATGTTCTAGTAACAAACTGAGGTTTCAGATGCAGAGAGATTTGTAGGGGTTGTATAAAAAAACAGACATGGAGGTAACAGTTCCTGAGGAAGGTAACAGGAAAAGTGTGCTGTGGAGATGGTAGCAGATACAGAGAAAGGATGTTAGAAATGGAGGAGATTGCAGAGACAGGGAAGGTTGTCCTGTATTTATCATTCCTCAATTTAAAGATATGTCTCCTCGTGAGAAACATCATCATCCGAAGAGATAGCTATTCCCTGTCCACCTGTCTAATTCTCCGATTATCTTATAGGTCTCAACTGGGTCAACTCTCAGACTTCATCTCGCCAACGAAAGCGACCTCAACTCCATCATACTTTCTTCATAATACCTTCCCTCCATACCATGCAACATCCTTGTAAATCTCCTTAGTACAACGTCCTGACCAGAAATGCATGCAATACTCCATTTAGGCCACACCAGAGTTTTGTACAGCTGCAGCATGACCTCATAGCTCCCAAAGTCAATCCCTCAAACAATAAAACGAACATAAGGTATGTCATCTCAGCAACCCAACCAACTGGGTGATAAATTTCAGGAATCTCCGTACACAGAAACCGACATCTCTCTGCTCATCCGCACTATCAAGAATCTTATCATGAGCCCCGTCCTCTTTATTCCTGTTGAGCCATTCAAAGTGAATCACCTCACACTTTGACGCATTAAACTTCATTTTCCCCCTCTGAGACCAGCTCTGCAGCTTATCTGTGTCCCTGTGTAACCTCCAAAATCCTTCAGCACTATGGACAATTCCACCGACATCAATGTCATCCACAACTTTACGAACACATCTTTCTCCGCCCTCATCTAGGTCATTTATAAAAATGACAAAGACATGCACAACATCGGCACGTTGTAGAAGAGAATCATACACAATTCAGAAATTCATATTTCAGATAGGGTGGCCTTCATCCCCACCCTATCGTGAGAAAGCTGCTGCACCTCTGGTCTACTGAGCCTCACTGAGGCAGCATGTGACTATTGTCAAAGAACGGCCCTGGCCTATGCTGCCTTACTCTGGTACTCTGTCCCCGGCTCACTGTGAGTGAGCTGAAAGCACTGTAAGGTTTATTGACGGCTGCAGATATCACTCACCATTCTCTCTCTGGACGGTAGATCAACTCCAGTGAAGTGTTGGACAAGACAGGAGTGGTGAATTCTGCTGCGTCTGGAACTCCCCGAGTCGCTACAAGGGATAGAAGACACTCAAATCCGCGTGAGAGAATCATAGGGATGTACGGTACAGAAACATATCCTTCAGTTCAACCAGTCCGTGCGGACCAAATATTCCAACTCAAACTAGTCCTACTTGCCAGCACCAGTCCCGTATCCCGCCAAAACCTTCGAATTCATATACACCTTTGAAGTGTTTCAATCTTACTAGTCTCCAACATTTCCGCTGGCACGTACTGCATTATGTCACAACCAAAACCTAAGCCCTCTAGCTCTGTTCTCACTCACGCAACGGAAGAGACTTGGTCTATTTATCCTATCCATGCCGTTCATGATTTTTTAAAAGCTCTATAAATTCACTCCTCTGCCTCCGGCGCTCAAGGGAAAACTGCACCATCCTATTCAATTTCTCTCTATTGCTCGAAAACTCAAACCCTGGCAAAATCCTTGGAAATCTTTTCTGACCCCTTCCAAGTTTAACAACATCCTTCGGATAGAAAGGAGAACAAATTTGCAAGCAATATTCGAACAGTTGCCTAACCAATATCTTGTTTACAGCCGTAACATGAGCTCCCAACTCTCTTACTCAATATTCTGTCCAATAAAGAAAAGCAAGCCAAACTCCTTCTTCAATATCTTATCTACTGCGACTCCACTTTGAAGGATCTCTGAAACTGCATTCCAAGGTCTCTTTGTTCAGCAACACTCCCCAAGACCTTACTATTAATTATAGGAGTGTATAATTAGACCCTCACAATGAAAGTTACTCATACAAAATGTTACCGAGTTCCACCGACATCTGGAAGATCCTTATCCCCTTCCCTCACCTGTGCTGCCTCATCTCATTGCTGTTCTTTGTGAAGTGGAGCAATCAAGTGAGTCAGGAACTCCAGGAAGAGCAGCAAGACACAGAATGAAATAACAATTAGAAACTCGCAATAATAGTTTGTACAGAATCGGAACGAGTCCAACTGAGATCTAGAGCCTAATCTCCATCCTCACCTGTGCCAGCTCATCTCCCTGCTCTCCTCTGATGTGGAGAAATGTTTTGAACTACAAACTACCTGAGTTACTGCAACAGGAAGAGATGTAGGCAGGGACAACATCTGAATCAAACAATCAGAAATAAAACGAACTGTGATGCTGCAGTTCATGTGTAAAGGACAGGAGGATACCAGGCTCAGACACGCAGTCATGTGGTGAGAAGTGATTCCAGTTCACGGGGCACTGGCAGTAGTACACAAGGAAGAATGAGCTCAGCCCTTAGGATGGCCTCCACAGGAATCGTGATGGGATTCCGTCAGTTTTATAATCATGTTTATGGACAAGGCTTTAAACTGAAACAGAGGCAGGCTAAAGGTGCAGGTAGATTCCCAGGCCTAACTGGTTTAATGTTTAGCACTGCCATCACTCAGCACTGGGGACCTGAGTTTAGTTCCGGCCTGGGCCAGCTATCTGCCTGTAGTTTGTACACTCTCTCAGTGACGGCGTGCGTTTCTGCCAGGTGCTCAGGTCCAAAGACGTGCAGATTAGGTGGATTGGCCTTGTGAACTTCCAAGAGAAAGTGAGGTCTGCAGATGCTGGAGATCAGAGCTGAAAATGTGTTGCTGAAAAAGCGCAGCAGGTCAGGCAGCATCCAAGGAACAGGAAATTCGACGTTTCGGGCAAAAGCCCTTCATGAGGAATCTTCCACTGCAGTGAATGTTCAGTTTATGCGAATTGCACATGGTTGAGTTACGGAGATAGGATGGGTGAGAGAGTCGGAATATTCTCCTTCTGCAATGGCGGAATTCTTCAAAAAGAGAAAATATGAAGCATCGCGACTGTATGGTGACTTGGTTCAAGACAGCAGAAAGGAGAAGTTTTAACTACAATTGTGTACTATCAAATAAGTTCAGGACATCACATAATTAAATTAAGAAAGGTAGGTTTTTTTGAATGTGCAAAGCATTTGCAATAAAATGAGTTAGTGACACAGAGATGAAATTAATTTATGTCATCATCAGGGAGACAAGGCAATAGGGAGACAGGAATCAGAGAGACAAAGACGCTGGTAAGTAAGGATTTGCACTTCAAACCTTGCCATGGAATTAGAATTAATTGTAGGGAGGGTGAGGAAGGAGCAGTTTATAATCGACCTAACAGTTTTTTTCATGTTAGGGCAGTAATGGGAAAGATAAACAGACAGTTCCAGAGGAATTCAGGAGATCTGACCCTATCTTTGAGCCGATGACTGTTGAAATTTTCATCTGGGGGACGCTAGCGAATCACATGAGCAACACGGCTCTTGCAGACTTGTATAATGTTGTCGTGAGTGTTTCTCAGAAGAGTGTATTGTGCAACTGACTAGGGTTATGAAGTATCATAGAATCACTAGAGTGACAATACCCTGATGGTTAGAATCCCTGCTGTGTGGAAACAGGCCCACTATGTACCTCTGAAAAGCAACCACCCCAGGCCCATTCCCCTATCTAATAACTTTGCTTTTTCCACTGACGAATGCATCTAATGTCTACCTCCTTGAACACGATGGTCAATTCGCCTGACCAGCACATGTCTGGTCTGTGGGAGGAAAGCGATGTATCCAGGGAAGGAATGTGCAAACTCCACACAGACTGGTACTGTGCGGCTGCAGTGCTAACCACTGACCAACCACGCCGGCCGAAGATGCACCAATTTTAGATTCCTAGTTGTGTCATGAAACTTTGTGAATAAGTATTGTTAGAGGGCTAAAATCCTTGAGAAAACGGTTATAACAAGGAATTTAAAGGGTACTTGAAGTGTAACTGTGACCGCTCCAAACACAAGCAACAATCCAAAATTGAACTTCCATGAGGAGTTGCCTAACCAAGGTTCGGTAAATACTCTGAAATGTCTGTCTATAAAGGAACAGTGAAAAACATTTCCAGGAATCACGCAAAATGGTCAATGAAAGGGCAATTCATTGAACACCAAGGTCAGTCCCTCCATCCCTGGAATCATCCTGGGAAACTTTAACCCCACTCTCGAGAGAGCAAGAACATCCTTCCTCAGAAAAAGAGACCAAAAGTGACCTCACCAAGGCCTTAACGCATCCCTGCTACTATCGTCGAAACCTCTCGCAACGAAGGCCAACATACCATCTGCTTTCTTTACCGCCTGCGGCATCGGCAATGGCTGGTGCACAAGACGCCCAGGTTCCACTGCACAGTTCCCTCTCCGAATTTACAACCATTCAGGTCGTAATCTGCGTTCCTGTTTTTGCATTCGAAGTGAAGAACCTCACATTTCTCCAAATTGCATTGCATCGGTCATTGATTTGTTGACTCACTCAGTCTGTCCACTCTGCATCTTCAACACGGTCCACTCTCACACCCAACTGGATATCATCTGTAAACTTTGAGATGTTACGTTTTGTTCTCTCATCCAAATCGTTAATCTATATAATGAGCAGCAAGGATTCGAGTGTTGATCACCGTGACACCTCAACAGTTACTGCCGACCAATGTGAAAATGATCTATTAATTCCTACTCCTTATTTCCCATATTCCAAGCAGATGCCTATTCAAGCACTTCCACAAATCCATGTGCTTTAATCTCTTTGGCCGGGCTTTATCAAACACTTTATGAAAGTCTAAATACACCAGATCGACTGGCTCTCTCTTCCCAAACTCTACTATGTACATCATCTTAGATTTTACGAGTAATTTATCCGCCCGTGAAAAGTCCTTCCAAAATAGTGCATAACATAAACTGGGAAATAATGAGGGATTGTAATTATGGGTGATGTGAACAGTCTAATTGGTTTAGCTAATTAACTTGGCAAGCGTAGCCTCGATGAAAGGCTCATTAAGTGTATAAGGAATGACTTCGGAAAGCAGCATGTCATGGAACCATTCAGAGAACAGGTTCTTTTAGATTTCCTATCATGTAATGATTCTTAAGAGATGTTGCATTTACAGATCCTCTTGGAAGGAGTGAGCACAATCTGCTAGAATTCGAATTTCGGTTGAAAGAGTGAAGAAAGAGCCACATACAAGAGGTACAACTTTGGACAATGTAATTATACAGACGCAAGGCTCAGAGTCTTCTCAGAGCGGCTTTACAAAAAAATATTAAAGAAAAGGACTGTTACAGAACTGCGGTGACTGAATTGGGAGGTGCAAAATACAGCACAATTAAGGTAAACTTCCTAAGAGGAAGAGGAATTATTAAAATGAGATAAAAACATACATGGATTAATAAGGAAAACAAAAATAACAAAAGGGTAAAGACGAAGGTATATCATACTCAAAATGTTAGATACATTCTGGAGAATTGGGAGAACTTTATATGCAAGCAAAGGGTCACAAAAATCAAATCAGTAGACCTAACTTAACCATAAAAACAAATAAGACGAAACTTTAACTACTGATACCAACCGCTTCTATTATGACACAGAAACGAAGAAAGTACTGAAGGTAAATGTTGGACCTTCCGAGAACAGAATGGTGGGTAATGAGGTAGAACGGAGAAAGGCCAGCAGCAGCACTTCGATTGTGTTTTCACAGTGGAAACAAATAGTTTTGTTTGAAAAAAAAACTGCAGTAACTACAGCGTAGGGTGGTGAATTTGCAATAACAAGGGAGAAAGTATTCAGTAAACTGCTGGGTGTCAATGTCAGTAAGTCTCCAGGATGTGATGGCTTGAAGTTTGGGTAAATGATGGAAGCGACAGGGAAGATGGTGATTACATTCGTTATGATTTCCCAAACTTCCCTGACCGTTATCAATAGATTGGAAAGAGAATGATATGACACGCTTATTCATAGAGGAGATAGGCAAAAAGTGGGACCTATATATGAAGTAGTTTGACGTCTGTTGTGGGGCAGGTAATACAGTTATCATAAAGAAGAAGATAAGTAAACATTGGGTAAATAAATTTTCGTGAAGGGCAAGTTGTGCTTTTCAAAATTTCTGAAGTTCTTTGAGGATGTAACCTGCAATGTGGATAATGGAGAACCAGTGGACGCAATATCCCGAGATGTCCAGAAGACATTTGACAAAGTATGGCGTAGAATACACCAGGGATTTACAACAAGGGCAACTGGAATGACACAATTAACCGAAGGGAACAGATATGATCGAACTGTCATTATGAAGATATGACTGAAGAATGGCCATGACTGGCAAATGAATATTGAAGGGTTGTCAGAACTTAGGCAGGGTTGTTAAGAAGTCCGTCACGGTCTGGTAACGCTGTGATGAAAGGATGCATTCAGTGAATTTGAGGGACAATCAAATGTATATGAAAATCAAAATTCAGATTCTATTTGGATGAAGCTGAGAAACAGAAGAAAGTAGTAGCCGTCAACAGGACATATTTTATCGACACCAAGCAGTGATGGTAAAGTAAATATGGTGACAATAAGGAAATTGAATGTACCTGTAGCAAGTGCAGTACAGTTACTGTGTGTTACAGTAGGTTCCGTCCTGACGAGATAGCTAATACGTATCAGGACTGTAATAGATGGAATCCTCCATTGTACACAAGATGGTTTTCCGTAACAGCATGTCAAGAAACCATCAAGGGAACAGGATATTCCAGACCAAATATGTGCAAAGAGAAATATCTAATAACCTCGTTTTAAAGAGTCTTTCTAAGCAGAGAACCAGAATAAGATATAATCCTTTTACTGATCTTGAATTTGATGAGGAGAAAACCATCAGTGGAGGAGATGAATTAAACCATTTGGCCCATTGCGTATTTCTGGTATTCATTGGTACCATGGCTGATCCGGTTACCCCGACCTCTACTTTGCTGCCTTTCCCATACCACCCTTTGTTCCCTGATGAATACCACCCATTTCTGCTGCATGCATACTTACTGACCCAGTCTCTACAGCTCACTGCTGCAAGGAATTCCATAGATTCATTGTCCTCTGAGTAAAAAAAATTGCTTCACATCTCTTTCTTCAATGGGTGAGCCCTTGCTGGAATTCTGGTTACAGATTCTCACACAAGGGAAAACAAGTCCAATGGCAAAAGTAATCATTGCAGATGACAAGAAACGTTGTGGAGTTATGGATAGTCGGGACAGTATCAATGGTTGCAGCAGAATAAGTTCAGGTGAAAAGTCAGATGAAGTAAAGGCAAATAGAATGTAACTTGACAGATGATGCTGAAAATGTGTTGCTGGAAAAGCACAGCAGGTCAGGCAGCTTTCAAGGAGCAGGAGAGTCGACCTCCTGTCCGAAACGTCGATTCTCCTGCTCCTTGGATGCTACCTGACCTGCTGCGCTTTTCCAGCAACACATTTTCAGCTCTTATCTCCAGCATCTGCAATCCTCACTTTCTCCATGTGTAAGATGGTGCCCTTGTCGGGGTTAATTGCAAGAAAGCTGTGATACTGAGGGACAATTATATACAAAGGGATCTTAGCGCACGTCCAATGCTTCATGAAAGTGACAATACAATTTGGTCAGGTCGGAAAAAAAGCAGATGGCATTGTTATCCTCATCATTCGCAGGAGTGAGAAGGAATGTTTGCATGTCATGGTGTAAGTATATGAAACATTTGAAAATGTTTGGCCATACTTGAACTAGTATGTGTTGTTCGCATTGCCACATGACAGACGGTATATGGAGGAATTGGAAAGGGTGCAAAAGCAGATTACAAACATATTGCCTTTGTTCGTTTTTTCAGATTTTGTTAGCAGTAAGGTGAGATTGGATAAATTTGGATTGTTTGATTAGTGTCAAATGCAAAGTGATGACTGTGTAGATTTGTATAAAATTAGGAGAGGCAAGAACAACGTGGAAAGTCGAAATCTCTTTTTTCAGTGTAGAAGACTTAAATACAAAGGTGCACAAATTAGGGTGAGGTGGGGAAAGTTCAAATGAGATGGGGGAAGCAAGTGTTTTCTTTTTGTAATGAGGATGGAAAGTGCCTTGGAAACTAGTGAAAGCAGAATTGTGAGCAAAGTGTTTAAGTGGCACCTCAGTAGAAACATATGGATGGGGTGCACAGAGAGTGGGGGTATTGAGAGGGAGGGCGAGAGAGAGAGAGATTTGTGAGGGATGAGATAGAGTCGGAGCGGAGAAGGGAGAGAAGGAAATAGTGGGAGGAGGACAGAGAGAGAGAATGGGAAGATGGAGACAGAGTGGGTGGGGCCAGTGTGAGTCAGGCAGCGAGGGAAAGGGAGAAAGAAAGAAAGGGAGGAGATTGGGACCGGGATAAAGAGATGGAGTGGGGAGTGTTAGAGAGAGACAGCGTGCAAGAGCATAGATCGAGAGTGGGAGTGGAGAGTGGAAGGTGTGTAGAGAGAGATTGTGGAAGGGATGAGGGGGAGAGATTGGGGGTGGAGAAATAGAGCGAAGGAGTGTGTTAAAAAGATAAATTGGGGTGGTATAGACTGAGAGGGTGAGGGAGTAGACAGAGAGAGAGAGAAAAGAGAGACAATGAGGAAGTGGAGAGGAGAGAGAGGGAGTGGCGAGAGAGAGAATCGGATGGGGCAGAGATTGGGTGTGGGTGTACAGAAAGAATGACAAGGGGGTAGAGAGAGAGAGCGGGGCTTGGGAGAGAGAGAGAGAGAGTCGGGAGTTTAGAATGAGAGAGAGAGTAGGGGTATAGAGAGAGAGTGGGAGGCAGTGCAAGAGAGAGACAGAGAGAGTGGGAGAGGACTTTCCAGAGAGTTCGAGAGAGAGAGAGAGACTGTGGGAGGCGGGAGAGAGAGAAGGAGGGGCCAGAGAGTCAGAGAATGGCACTGTGATAAATAGAGGGCGACATAGGGGGAGAGGATGGTGGGAGCTGTGTAGAGAGAGAAGCACGTGTACAGAGAGATGGGGTAGAGTGTAGGTGGAGAGAGAGTGGAAAGATATAAAGACATAGACAGTGGAAGGGGGTGGAGAGAGAGACAGACAGACAGTGGGAGGGCAGTACAGGAAGGGAGAGAGTGGGAGGGGGCTCGATGGAGAAAGAAAGAGGGAGAGGAGAGTCGGAAGGGTGCAGGAGAAGAGAGAAAATGGGCTGGAATAGAGGGAGAGATCTGGGGTGTAGCAATAGTGAGAGAGTTGCGAATAGATAGAAAGTGGGAGAGGTGTAGTGAGAGAGGGAGTGGCAGGGTTTTAAGAGCAAGATCGAGCAAGAGAGAGGTGGTGAAAGAGAGGCGAAAGGGGAAAAGGAGAGACAGAGACTTGGAGGGTTGTAAAGAGAGAGAGGGAGGAGACATAGAGTGGGAGTGGGAGGGTAGAAGAGAGTGAGAGACAGAGAGTGGGAGCGGATTAGAGAGAGAAAGGGAGGAAGGTGGTATGGAGAGTAAATGAGAGAGATTGGGAAAACAGTAGAGAGTGAGGGAGAGTGAAGTGTTATAGAGCCAGACAGTGGCAAGGAGGTAGAGAGAGAGAAGCGTGGGCAGAGAGGGAGAGAAAGAGAGGAATGTAGAGGGAGAGTGAAGCAGAGTCGGGGAGAGCGTAAAGAGGGAAAATGTGCAAACAGTGGAGAGAACGAAAGAGTGGGAGCATGGTAGACAAAGAGAAAGATAGATTGGGAGGGATGTAGAGAGAGAGGGTAGAGGGAGAGAGAGCGTGTGAGGTGCGTACCTAGAGAGAGGGAGAGAGTAGGACGCAGTATATAGAGAGTGGGAAGGTAGAGATTGTGGGAGGGAGGCAGAGAGACGGAGAGAGTGGGAGGAGGCAGGGAGAGAGACAGAGTGGCTGAAGCGTAGAGGGTGTGAGAGAGAAATAAAGATGAGTGGAAGGGGTTAGAGAGAGTGGGCGGGAGTAGATAGAGAGTGACAGAGGGAGCAGAGAGTGGGAAGGAGTACAGAGAGAGAGAGCGAGGAAGCAGACAGGGAGGGGGTAGGAAATAGAGTCGGGAGGGTGAGGAAAGAGATCGGAATAGAGAGGTGTGAAGAAGAATTGGGTTTGGCCCAGAAATAGAAAGTGGAAGGGTACAGAGTGAGAGTGAGGGAGAGCGGCAGAGAGTAGAGGACGGAAGTAGTTATAGAAAGAGACTAACACAGAGTGCAGAGAGAGAGAAATGATGGCGGTTGAGAGATAGTGGGAGAAATAGATATAGAGTGGGTTGGATAGAAAGGGAAACAGTGGGAGTAACAAGGTAGAGAGGGAGAGATTGAGGGAGAGGGTAAGAGGGGGAGAGTGTAAGGGTCTTGAGAGGAAGAGTTGGAGGCTGGTTGAGCGATACAGGGAGACAGAATGTGGAAGAGATAGAGCAAGACCGAGAGAGGGAGTGGGAGGGAGTATCGAGAGAAAGGGCAGCAAAGAGTGGGAGGGAAGTAGGGGGATAGAAAGAATGGGAGGAGGAAAGAGACACAGAGTGGGTGTAGGGTAGAGGAATCGAGAGAGAAGTGAAGATGAGTGAACGGGGATGAGAGACTATGAGAGGGTAGAGAGATATTGGTAGAGGGAGAGGAAAGTGGGAGAATATACAGAGGGAGATAGTGCGCGGGTCGCTCGAGAGTGAGAGGGAGGAGACAGAGAGAGAGTGGACAGCGTAATGAAAGTGGGAGGGTGATAGAGAGACAGAGAACGAGTTTGAGCTTGTAGAAGGAGAGGGAGAATGTGGGTGGATAGGGAAACAGAATGGAAAGTCAGAGACAGTGGGAGAGAGGTCGAAAGAAAGAGAGAGAGGCAGGGACACACAGACAGAAACTGGGAAACAGGTAGTGGAACGAGAGAGAGAGAGAGAAATAGCAGAGTGGGACGGGTTGGATAGAAAGAGAGAGGACGGCACGAGAGTGGACAGTGTGTAGAGAGGGAGAGAGTGATATGGGTGAAGGGGAGAGATTGGGGTGTGTCGAAAGAGAGTTTGGGGAAATGGCGTTAGCGAGAGATATAGTTTGGGGATAGATGAGAGAGTTTGAGGGATGTGAGAGAGACAGGGTAAACAGAGATAGAAATAGAGGGTTGAGGGGAGAGAGTGGGAGTGGAGGAGAGAGAAAGGATGGGACGGGTCAGAAGAAAGAGACTGGCATGGATAAAGAGAGAGAATGAGAAAGAGTGGGGGACGGTAGGGACAGTGATGGGGAAGAGAAAGAGAGAGAGTGGGACCAGGTGGAGTGAAAGAGATTGGGTGGATACAAAGAGAGAGAGAGAGAGTCGGGGGAGGTTCATTGAAAGAGTGAGGGGGAAAGATAAGCCATTTAGACTGAAAGTGGGACGCGATTCGAGAGAGAGAGAGAGAGAGAGAGAGAGAGTCAGAGATTCGAAGCGTTGGAGAAAGGCGGGGAGAGAGTGTGAGAGGGTTTAGAGGGAGAATGGAGAGACGCTGTGGAAGCGGGTAGAGTGAGTCAGTGAGCCGGCTGTATAAAGAGAGAGACAGATAGAGAGAGGGAGGTGTGCTGAGAGAGTGGAGTTGCGAGAGACTGGGAGGTGGGCAGAGAGATGGAGACTGGGTGGGATTCGGGAAGAGGGGGACAGAGGGAGTAGGGTTGGCGAGAGGGAAAGAGAGAGTGATTGGTGCTGGAGGCAGAGAGAGGATGGGAGGCGTGGAGAGAGATTGAGAGTCGGCAGAGCAAGAGACAGTGTGAAATTTTGGGAGGTGGTTACATAGAGGGAGAGAAGAATTGAGGGTGTAGACAGAGATTAGGGAATGGACAGACATAGAGGGGTTTAGAGAAAAACAGAGAATGGGAGAGAGTAATGTGGGGTAGAGAGAAATCAAGAGAGGGAAGGAAAAGAGTGTGGGGCTAGAAAGAGATAGAGAGGGCACTAGAGGAAAGAGACTGCGGATGGGAGATGAGAAAGAGAGTGGAACTGGGCTAGAGATAAAGAGGAGGAGCAGGGAGACAGAGAGTGGGAGAGGTTAGCCAGGAAGAGTGGGGATGTAGAGTGAGAATGAGTGGGAGGTAGATAGACAGAGAGATGGGTGGGCGGAGAATGAGTGCGGGTTAGAGAGAGTGAATGGGACGGTGTAGAGAGAGAAACTGGGACAGGTGCAGAAAGAGTGACAGAGAGTGAGAAGCAAAAAAGTGTCGGGGAGAAAGAGAGAGACAGAAAGGGAGAGCTGGTGGAGACAGACTGAGGGTGGGAGGGGAGATAGAGAGTGGAGCGGGGCTACAGAGACAATGTGAGAAGGTTAACGGAGAGAGAGAGTGGAAGGGAGTTGAGAGCGGGGTGTAGTGAGAGAATGAGAATGAGGCAGTGAGAGAGAAAGAGAGAGACAGTCCGAGGAGTATGGAGGGAGGTGGGAAAAGGTGAGCGGCTGCTGTCGAGAGAGGGGAGACAATGGGAGTGGACTAACGAGAGAGAATGAGAGAGAGGGAGTTGGGTAGAGAGAGTGGAGGGGTGTAGATAGAGAAATTGGGAGCAGAGTGGAAGTTGTTCAGAGAGAGAGGAAGAGGGTTGGCGAGAGAAGAGTGGTGGGATAGAATGAGTGTTGGAGTATCGTCGAGAGAAAATGTTGGTGCACATCGAGAGAGTGCAAAGGAGGCGAGAGAGAGAAGTGTTAGAGAGGGGACAGATAGAGTATTTGTAGGAGGAGCAAGAGGTAGACTGGAGGGTGTTAGTGAGCGAGAGTGGGGTATAGAGAGAGTGGGAGGCGGGTCGAGAGAGAGGCAGCGAGAGACATTAGGCAGAGTGCAGAGAGTCAGAGAAAAAGTCAGAGGGAAAGGGATATATCAATAGAGGTGAGAGAGAGATAGTGGGAGAGACAGAGGGTGGCAAGGATGTCTAGAAAGAGAGTTAGAGGGGTGTATAGAGAGAGGGAGAGAGACAGTGGGAGGGAGGGTGAGAGACAGAGAGTGAGGAGTATATATAGAGAGAGAGACATTGGGATGGAGGCTAGAGACAGTGAGAGTGGGAACATAGAAGAGAGGGAAGTATGGAGGAAGAGATACAGAGACAGAAAGTGGGAGGGGCAGAATTAAAAGAGAGTGGAACATGGGTTGACAGAAAGATGAGGTAGAGGAGAGTTGAGGCAGTTACGAGGGACAGAGTGGGTGGCGTTTGAGTGCGAGATTGGTGTCGGGAGAGAGTGATTTAGGGAGAGTTAAAGTGGGGGAAGAGATAGTGCGCGGGTGTAGACAGACAGATAGAGGGTGTAGCGATAGAGAGGGAGGGATCAGCGATAGACAGGGAGTGGGAGGGGAGAAATACAATGCGAATGGGGCAGAGAGAGCTTGGGATGGTTAAAAAGAGAGAGAGTGGGACAACATTGACAGAAACAGAATGTGGGCAGTTACAGAGAGAAAGTGTGGAGGTATGTAGAAAGAGACAGAGTCAGATGGGTAGAGAAAGTGAGGGGTAGACAGAGAGAGTGAGGATGTAGAGAGAGTTGGGTCAGTCGGAGGGACGAGAGAGAGATTAGGATGCTGTAAAGAGAGGAGAGGCAGTGGGAGGGTTTAGAGAGATATTAGGACACTAGAGAGAGAGGGGGAGTAGCAAGGCTTTAGAGGGAGAGGGATAAAGAGAGGGGATTAGAAAGAGTGCGGGAAGAGACAGATTGTGAGGTGGGTAGAGAGAGGGACAGTGGGTGGGTGCACAGAGGGAAACACAGTGGGAGTGGATAGAGGGAAACGAGAGATAGGAGAGTAGGAGTGGGGGAGAGAAGGATTGGGAGACGCTGGAAGAAAATAGGGAGATGGAGTGTGTGCAGACAGATAGTGGGAAGCCTGTGGAGAGAGATACAGTGGGAGATGTTAGGTGGGGAGACACAGCGGAAGATGAGAGAGAGAGAGTGTAGCGAGAGAGAGTGTGAAGTTAACAGAGGGAGACAGTGAGGCGTGTCGAGGGAGAGAGTGAGTGGGAGGAACTACAGAGAGACAGAGCAGGACGGAGTCGAGAGAAAGAGAGAAGAGAATGGGGAGAGAGACGGATGTGGAGGAGAGAGTGGGACGTGGAAGGGAGACAGAGCATGGAAGAGGAAAGACAGACAGTGGGAGACGTTGGAGAGAGAGAGAGTGGGAGAATGAGTGGCAGACGGGTTGACAAAGAGAGGAAGGTGCATAGACAGAGATTTGGAGTCGGTAGAGAGAGATGGTGGGACCGAGTGGAGAGAGGTTGGGGTTTTATACTGCGAATGAGTGGGAAGCAGGTGAAGAGAGACAGAAAAACTGTGAGAGGGGGCAAATGGGTAGAGAGAGCGAGAAAGAGTGGGATGTAGTCCTTAGAGAGACAGAGTGGGAAGGGGAAAGCGGATGAGAACGAGACAGAGGTTACTGGGAGGGTGCGAGCGAGAATGACAGTTGGCCATGGTAGACAGACAGAGAGGGAAAAGGAGAGGGGGAGGGGTGTACAGAGAGACATTGGGTCGGTAGAGACGGGGATCGGGGTGTAGAAAGCTAGAGTGAAGGAGATAGAGGAAGAAGGTTGGATTCGAGAGAGAGAGAGAGAGCGTAGTCAGGCAGAGACAGTGGGGGCAGAGAGAGAGAGAAGAGAGAGAGAGAGAGAGTGGGAGAGAGAGTTGAGAGAGTGAATTTGGGAGTGCATTAGAGATAGAGATTTAGTTGAAGACTGGGAAGGTAGAGACTGTTAAGTGAGCTAGACAGAGCGACAGTGGGAGGTATGCGTAGTGACAGAGTGGGACGGGTGCAGACTGAAAGAGTATGGAAGGTAACTAGAGAGAGAGGAAGGGACTGTGAGGGGTAGTGGTAGAGAGAGAAAACGGGCGGTGGATAGAGGGAGAGAATGTGGGAGGCTGCAGACAGGGAGACAGAATGGGAGAAAGTAGAGAGGGAAAGAGAGAGAGGACAGTTGTACTGGAGAGAGAGAATGGGAGGAGATGCACAAAGACAGTGAAAGAATGGAATGGGGTAGATAGAGAGATACAGGAAGGGAGAGAGAATTGGAGGGATGGGTCGAGGGAAAAAGAGTGGGAGGTGGTAGTCAGAAAGAGGGCGAGAGAGAGAGAGAAGACAGAGAGAATAGGGAACAGAGAAGGAGGAGACAGACAGAGGGAGGGAGGAGGTAGAGAAAACGAATATGGGAGAGGAGGCAGAGAGTGGGATGAGGGAGAGAGAGAATGGGGGTATAGAGGGCGAATGAGTGAAAAACGGGTAGATAGAGAGGGCGGTGGGTCGAGAAAGAGTGGGACATGATGGAGAGAGATCGTGGCAAGGGGTAGATAGAATGAGTAGGAGTGCAATTGAATGATTAGAAGGCGTGTAGAGAGGGAGAAGGGAGAGAGTGGGAGGTGGGTGTAGAGAGAAAGGGGAGAGAGGAAGTGGACGGGCTAGAGGAAGGGAGTAGAGAGAGAATGGGAGGATTATAGAGAGAGAGTTGAAGGGAGCTATGGAGACAGAAGGCGAAAGAGAGTGCAGGTGTTTGAGGCAGGGAGTGCGATGAGGTCGAGAGAGAGAGTTGTGTTGAGCCAGAGGAAGTTAAAAATGTGAGGGTGATATGGAGAATAGGAGGGAGGTAGAGAGAAAAAGAGGGGGGCGTTATATATATATATACACATACACACACACACACATATGTATGTGTGTGTGTGTGTGTGCGTGTGTGTGTATGTGTGTGTATATATATATATATATAGAGAGAGAGAGAGAGAGAGAGAGAGTGAAAGGGGCGGGCGAAAAGATAGAGAGGGAGACACGAGTGTGCGTGGTGCAGAGCGACCTAGAGTGGGACGGTGTCGAGTGAGATAAATTGGTGAGTGAAAAAAGAGACAAAGAGTAGGGAAGGAGAGACAGAAATAGTTGGTAGATGCTGAGAGGTAATGGTAGGCATTAGAGAGCATGTGTAGGTGCGAAGGTATGGAATGTGTGGGAGGTGTTTCGAGACAGATCGAGGAGAGAGTGGATGATGGGTACAGAGAGCGCGGAGAGTGGTAAAGGATGGAGTAGGGAAAATGAGAATGGAAGGGGTAGAGAAAGAGAATGGGAGAGTGTGGTGTCTGTGTGGGAAGAGGCTATGAAGAGATAAGGAGAAAGATAGAATGGGAGGGGTTTCGAGGCAAGGATTAGGAAGTGGTGAAGAGAGGGAATGGGAGTTGGCTAGAGGGAGAGACAAAGGACAGAGCCAGGAAAATGCTGGGAAGGTAGAGAGAGAGAGTGGCGGAGGTAAAACGGGATGTAGGGGTCGAGAGAGACAGGGAGCATATTGGATAAAGAGCCACAGAGTGGGAGGGCTGCAGAAAGACAGAGTTAATAGCAGATAGAAAAATAGAGCGAGAGAGAGGAGAGACGGGGTGGTGCAGACAGACATCGAGTAGGAGAGTGTAGAGTGTGAGCAAGTGTAGGCGGTAGAGAGAGAGTGGGTGAGTACACAAAGAGAAACAGTGAGAGAGAGTTGGAAGGTTTTACAGAGAAAGTGGGAGACGGTACACATAGTTGGTTGGAAGCGAGTCGAGAGAGAGTGTGGGTGAGGAGAGACAGTGAGAAGAGGTAGAGAGAGAATGGAAACCGGCAGAGAGAAAGGATCGAGGGATTAAGAGAGAGAGAGTGGGAAGGCGAGTGAAGTAAAGGAGTCAGTTTGAAGGGGCTTCAGAAATACAGAGTTCGTAGGGAATATTGAGAATGAGAGGGGAGGAGAGAGACAGAGAGGACGAGAGTGGGAACGAATGAAAGTGGGAAGGAATAGTGTGAGAATGGGAAGGGGGAAAAGATTCAGACTGCGAGGGGAGAAGAGGGAGAGAGAGGAAGATGGTAGAGAGAGACACCGAAATTGGGAATGGGATAGAGAGAGAGTACGTGTTGGTGGCGAAAGAGAGAGATAGAGGGGTCGAGCGAACGATCGCGATGGGGCTAGTGAGTGAGAGTGGAGTGTTTGAGAGTGGGAATGAGTGGGAAGGGGAGTGAGAGAGAAGCGGAGAGGGAGCAGTGAGAGAGACCGTGAGGTGGCTAGAGTGAGTGTGGGTCGGAGGTAGAGAGAATGATAGTAGGAAGGTGGTACAGAGACTCAGAAAGGAGCTCGGCGAGGGAGAGAGAGGGAGAGGGAAGGGCTACGGAGAATGAGAAAGTGTGGTTGATGCTAGGGACAGACTGGTGCTGATGTGTAGAAAGGGAGAGAGTCGGAAGGGGTAGAGAGAGAGAGAGGAAGGGGATAGAGAGAGAGAGTAGGAAAGAATCGAGAGAGGGAGGAAAAGTGGCTAGGGGCTAAAGAGAGTAGGTCGGAACAGTGTAAAAAGTGTGGGAGTGTGTAGAGAGAGAGAAAGTTAAAGAAAGTGGGAAGGGGTTACGGAGGAAGAGTGAGTGATTTGGAAGGGGTCAGACAGAGAGTTGAAGGAGGTAGAGGGAGAGTGAGAGGAAATGGAAGAGAGAGATAATGGTAAGGGGAAGAGCAAGAGGGTTTGAAGGACAGACAGTGGGAGCAGGAGAGATAAAGAGAGTGGTAAGGGCGTAGAGAGAGTGTGGAATTGGGGCTACAGAGATTGGGTGGGAAGGAAGTAGACAGAAAATGTGAGACGGGTGGAGGGTGACGGGGAGAGGAAGGGTTGGAGAACAAGAGAGAGCGAGACTGGTAATGGGGCAGTGAGGGAGAGAGAGAGAAAGACGGGGCAGAGAGAGGGAGTGCATGGGTGTGCAGAAAAACACTGGGATGGGTTAGTGGGAGATTGGGTTGGAGAAAGGCAGAGGGAGTGAGGGGTTTAGAAGGAGAGAACGTGTGAACGGGTGCAGAGAGAGTGAGAGTGGGACAGAGAGCAAGACTGGGAGGGGCCAGAGAGAGAGGGAGGGAGGGAAGGGGTGGAGAGAAATGGAATGACGAAGGGAGTTAGGAGCGAGAGAGAGCATGGAAAGGGAGAAAGAGTGTGAGGAGTTCGAGAGAGAGAGTGCAAGGCGTGAAGAGAGAGTGGGAGAGGTGTAAAGAGAAAGACAGTGAAAAGGAATGGAGAGAGGGAGTGGGCGGAGCTGGAGAGAAATGGAGTGGGAAGTGGTTAAAGAGTGGGAGAGTGGAAAGGGAATAGAAGGAGCGATATAGTTTGGAGGGAAGAGAGAGAGTGTGTGAGACAGGAAGAGTGAAGGAGTAGGTGGGTGTTTGAGAGCGAGAGAGAGGGCTTGGATAGGAAGGTGGGAGGGGCAGAGAGAGAGTGGGAGGGGCTAGACAGAGAGAGTGTGGAGGGGTAGCTAAAGAGTGATTGGGGCTAGAAAGGAGCAGAGAGAGGAAGAGGGTCGTGACATAGAGAGGGTGGGAATGGGTAGAGAAAGGTAGAGAGATTGGGATGGTGCAGAGAGAGAAAATCAGAGGGAGCAGAGTGAGAGTCGCAAGCAGGTAAAGAGAGTGGGAGGATGTGGAACGGGGAGATAGAAAGAGTTGAAGGATTCAGAGAAAGAGTGTGGGACGGGGCTAGAGAGAGTGGGAAGGAGATGGAGAAGGTAAGCTGGAGAGAAGGAGAGAATAGGAGGTTTAGAGGTAGTGAGTGGGGCCGAGAGAGAGTGGCAGGAGAATAGATGGAGAGAGGAGGGGGAGATTGTGGGAAATGGTTAGAGAGAGAGTCAGGGGTGGTTGTGAGAGAGATAGTGTAAAGGAATACATCGATAGAGCTTTTGGGGTAGAGAGTGTGGGCGAGAGCTAAAGAGAGAAAGTGGGAGGGTCTTAGAGACAATGGGAGTGTGAAGAGAGAAAGAAAGCAAAAGAGAGTTCGAAGTGCAAAAAAGAGGAAGAGTGACTTATTTGGAAAGGTCAGAGAGCGAGAGTAGGGGGCTTAGAGGGAGAGTGAGAGGAAAGACGTGGCGAAAGATACTGGGAAGGAGTAGAGAGAGAGTTGGAGGGGTAAAGAGAGAAAGTGCAAAATGTGCCGAGAGAGAGATGGAGAGGAAGGGTCAGAGAGAGAGAGAGACCGAGAAAGGGAAGATGTAGAGAGAGATAGAGAGTCGGAGGGGGCCAGAAAGAAAAAGTAGGAGGGGGCGAGAGAGAGAGAGAGAGAGAGAGAGAGAGAGAGAGAGACTGGGAGAGAGGCAAGGTTGCAGAAACAGGGAGAGAGTGGGATGTGGGTACATGGAAGGGGTGGCCATGATGAGAGGGAGTGCAAAGTTTAGAAAACGAGAGATAAGGAGAGACAAGGAGGTGACAGAGATAGAATTAGAGGGGAAGGAGAGAGAGGGAAGCGTGTAGAGAGCGGGGTAAGGGTGTAGAGAAGGACAGACTGAATGTAGGAGGCAGTAGAGAGAGAGACTGATTTTGGGACATTGAGGGTGATTTCGTGATTTGGATCAGAATTTGGCTAGCTGAAAGAAGACAAAGCTTGATGGTGGAGGGAAAATGTTCATCCTCGAGTTCAGTTACCAGGAGTGTAACGCAAGGATCCGTTTTGGGTCCACTGCCGTTTGCCCTTTTCTTAAAAAAAAGACCGGGTGAGTGCACACAAGGATGGGTAAGAAAATTCGCGGATGGCACTGAGGACGGTGGAGATGTGCATACTGCTGAATGATATTGCAGTTTTCAGAGGAACAGAGTTCAGCTGCAGAACTGGGCTGAAAAGTTGACAAAGGAGTTTACTGCAGAAAAGATTGAGATGATTCACTTGGAAGGAGCAACAGGGGTAACGAATATGAGGCTAATGGTAAGGTTCTTTTTAGTGTGGGTAAGCAGGGAGATCCCTGAAAGTTTCCACCCAAGTTAGAGGGTTGTTAATAAGGGTAATGAGGCGTTAGTATTTATTGGCGGAGGGGTTGAGTTGCAGAGCCATGAAGTCATGCTGGAACTCTATTGCCACCTCACTGAGAGTATTGCTTACACTTCCGTTTCCAGGGAGGATGGTGAAAGCTTTGGAAATGGCCAAGAGGACATTTTGCTCTGATTTTGCCTGTTTTGGACGGAAGATCCAATGAGAAAAGGCCAAGAGACTTGAGGCTGTTTAGCATAAAGAGGAGAAGGTTAATGGTGACTTAATTGAGACATACAAGATAATCAGAGGACTAGATATGGTGGATATTAAGAGCCTTTTTCGTAGGCTGGCGAGCACGAGCGGATATAGATTTCAACTGCGAGATAGACAGAGGACAGATATCGCAGATATATTCTTTACTCACGAAATAGTTGGGATATGGAACGCACTGCCTGCAACAGTGCTAGACTCGCCAATTTCATGCGTATTTAATTGTTAATTGGATGAAGATATAGATGAAAATGGAAAAGTGCAGTCAAAGATCGCGTTCAGATTCGTTTCATAAGTGGGCGCAACATTAAGGAACAATGCCCTGTACTGCGCTGTAATGTCCTGTGTTCTACAACGTACTGTGTAACAATCCTAACGCTGCTGTCCTTGAAACGGTTTGTCAATCCACATCAAATCTGTCCTTCCAGCTAGAGCCTCCAAACAATCTCCCACTCTGTTCCCCTTCCAACATTTGTGAACCCATCTGTCTCTGTTCTTGGAGAGATAACAACTGTGACTCTATCGCCACTCTGTTTCCCTAGCAACAACCTGTAGCCCATCCCTACTTTACTGTCCAAGCTATGGCCTGTAAACTCAACCCACGCTGTTTCTGTAGAAATTGCCTATGAACTCGTCCCTACTCTGTTTTCCTTGCAGCAGAATGTGAAACCCCACCCCCTGAATATTCTCCCAGCAATGGCCTGTGAACACATTTCTACATTGCTGTGCTCTAGGCAGCCTGTGACCCGATTCCAATTCTACTTCCCTCGCAACGGCCACGGAAACTATTCACACTCTGGTCCCCCAGCATCGACTTGTAAACACGTCTCTACTCTGTTCCCCAAAGAACGAATTATGAACACCTATGTAAAGTCCATTATCCCAGAACGGGCTTGGAAGCAAACTCCCACTGTATTATCCCAACTAAGTTCTGCCTGCGACTCCATCGCCACGATGTTTCGTTTGGAAACGTCTGTCAGCTCATAGGCACTCTATTCCCCGAACAATGGCCAGTGAAACCATCCCGAAGATCATTACAACCGACTGTGAGCTTATGCCAGAATGTTCTCCCAGTGATAGCCTGTGTATAAATCTCCATTCGGTCCTCCCAGCAATATCCTGTGAACCCATCGTAATTCTGTTCTCCAAGGAACGACCTGTGAACTCAGCCTCACTCTGGTCCCGTCTGAACCTCCATTGAACCCAGCCCAACTCTGCTCTCCTCGAAACGGACTGGTAACCTATCTTAAATCTGTTCCCCGAGCATAAGCCTGAGAATCCACCCCCGCCTGTTCACCAAGCAAGTCTTTGATCCCATTTCCACTCCCTTTCCTTGGAAAAGGCTTGTAAACCCATTGCTATTCTGTTCCCCAAGCAAGTGCCTGCGGGCACATGCAATCTGTGTTCTCCTAGAAACGGCCTAGAAACGCATTCCCAACCTGTAATACTATGAACGCTCTGTGAAAGCGTCCCCACTCTGTCCTCCTAGCAACGACCTCTGAACCCAGCCACAACCTGTACTTCGAGCAACAGGCCTGTGAATACATTCTCATTCTGTTCGCTTCGAAATGGGTGGTGATCCCATCCCTGCTCTGTTCACTTAGCAACAACATGTGACCACTTTTTCGCTGTGTTCCCCTCGTAATTGGCTGTCACCCCATCCTGGATCTGTTCCCCGAGGAACAGCCTCTGAACCCATCCTCAATCGATTCTCTAGCAATGACCTGTTAACTTACCACAACCATTTTCTCCTGGGAACAGTGTCTCACTCCAACCGCACTCTGTTCCGTTAACACATTCCTGTCGTCCAATCCCCAATCTGTTCCACCAGCAGTGGCCCGTGAACCCGTCAACATGTATTCCCCTCGTAACTGCTTGATCCCTTTGCCACTGTTTTCTCGCAGCTACCGTGTCTGATATATCCTCCCTCTGTTCTCCTAGCAATGGTGTGTGAACGAATCCCCACTCCGTTCTTCTAGAAATAGCCTGTGACCAAATCTTCAGTCTCTTTCCGTAGAATTGGCCTGTGAATCAATTCCAACTCTGATCTCCCAGCATTAGACTGTGAACCCATCCCCACATTGTTCACCCGGCAACGGCCTGTGACCTCATTCCAACCCTGTTTCCCTGGCAGCGATCTGAGAACCCAATCCCAGACAATTAACCTAGTAACGGGCTGTGAAACTGTTCCAACTCTGTTATCCCGGAATTGATGAAATAACCTATCGCAACTTTGTTCTCCGAGCAACGACCTCTGAACACATCCCCAATCCCTTCTCCTACCTTGGCCTGTGAACCCATCCTCACGCTATTTCCCTAGAAACATACTGCAAACCCAACCCCACGGTGTTCTCTTTGCAACGGACTGTTCACCCGTCCCAATTCTGTTCACCCAGCAATGGTCTGTGAACCCATATGTCTGAAACGCAAATCAAGTATAAGGTAAGCCAGGATGAGTTTGTTTAGGATGTGGAGAGAGAGAGACCTAAAAGTAGAGGGAGTGGAGTCGATTTGGGGAGGGTGTGTAACACCAGGGGTAAGAGCAAGGACAAAATGAGTTAAACTCAACCCCTCAGCTCAGCCGAGTCCCCTTCACTTCTCTGAGTATCGAGAGGTGGGGCTGAATCCGTCTTTCCCTTCTTCAATACGAGAAATATGATTATAGTTGACGCTGCTGTTTTGGTATTTTTAATGAGCATTTTTATTGTTTACAAATTGAAGTGATAGGTACATTCAGTGGGATAGTGTATTTCCGCACTGGGTCCTGACCTGAGGGAAGCATTGAAATAGATCCCTGTAACCCCCTGTGGGATAGCGTCAGACAACCGAGCACTCACCTCAGTCTGTTACCATAGCAATAGGGTACTTCATTGCAGAAACTTTGAATTAAGAACATAAAATTCAGGACGAATTTTTTAATGATAAAATCATATTTTTAGATGAACTAAAAGTTTTACGGCACGGGATAAAACACTTCTAATTTAAATCTGCAGCAGAGAAAGATTTGCCCGTCTATTAACGTGTAAAAATTCCAGAGTCCAAAGTCACTATTTAATGTTAAAAAAAAGCACATTTGCTTTTACAAGACTAACAGAGAACAATTAATTTACAATTATTTACAACTCCTTCCTGCCACCTATATTTTACTTTCTCTTATATAATACTAAGCTCATAAAACCCCGGAGTATCATGGCTCACAAATTCAGATTTCAAAATCAGCCAGCTGTCGAACCTTCCCTTTGTATCTCCCTCTGTATATGTTCTTCTTCTTTGGGATTTCTGTGTCACAGGTCATTGACTGATAAACGTACCTTGATGAGAGCTGTGTCTCTGGTAGTCTGTACACGTTGATGGATTGGCATTTCTACCTCAGCTGTTCATGTATTCCAGGTATTTTACCGCTAAATCATCTGACTATGTCACTGCTTTATAATATAGTAAACTAAAAATGGATTGGAGTTTGGTATTTTGGGGATATAGTATAAATTGATTCTCCGAATTATTTTCTTCTCTGCAGGAAACACTAGCTGTCGGACCAAAATGTTACATTGTATCTTGTTCAGAACACTTGATGCTGTCAGGTAGTTCTGCTAGTTTTTTTACTTTCTTAAAGGTGCAGTACATCCAACTTTCATAACAAAAGAGATATTTCAGTACATGCTTCAACTGCTGTCTGAACTTAGTCTGGATCATGGCATAAATCGCGGTGTTTGTGCAGCAACTGAGGAGCTGCAGCATGAAGGCCAATTCCAGCACAAAGTCATCGATATGCACAGATTTATATCCAATATCATACATCCGATACCATATAGAATACACCATTAACATTGGCCATAACAGGATGAAATTGGCCGAGATGACAAACAGTAAAATGATGGATTTTTTCCGATTTTGCATTTCTGTGTCAGACTGAGCGTTCCCATGGGTGTGAGCCCGGAGTCTCCTGCGGGCTCTGCTGCTCACTAAAATGTGTTTGATGGTGAAAACATTGAGCAGCAGAATCAGGAGAAACGGGAGAGCCGGCGTTAGAATGTGGTGGAGGAACTCGATTGTGGCCCAGACAGGAGAGTGCTTGACAGTGAGTGTTACAGCACAAAACCAAGGGGAGTTCCATAGCCAACACCGAGACGTGTACATAAAATACCAGAAAATGTTCTTTAAACAGCTCAGCAAAGTGACTGTTCCCAAAACCACAGCCGCCTTTTTCTCGCTGCAATATTTGTTTTTCAGCTTCTGGCAACAAATGGCCACGAATCGATCAAAGGTCAAAGCAACGGTGTACCAGACAGAACAGTCAGTGGCTGCATAAAGCAGGACTGCGTGGCTATTACACACGGGGATGGACCGCACAAAATAAAACTGGTTCGGATAAACAATGGGAATGTGTCTCAATATCAGGTCGAGGATAATGACCAATAGGTCTGCCACTGCCATAGCCCCCAGGTAACGTCTGATACACGGAGACAATCCACAATCTTTGTAAATCAGGACATAGATCGTCACCACATTAACTGTGAAAAAAGACAAACATACAAATTATACCTCAACCTGGAGTCAGCGTTACCAGTTTGATTGATAGCACAATGAGAGTTTCAAATGTGTCACGGCATTCAGAGATTTATCGAAATAATTGGAGCTGAAATATAAAAGAGAAATGCCTGAAGTACTCACAAAAATGTGACGTGAAACGCATGAAATCCGCCCTCCCCAAACAGACACAGATAAATCCATAAGAACAGAATGGTTTCTGGAACACTCCTTCAGAATCCATCACTCGAGGGCAGACACAGGTCACATCATCCCACTTCTATCCTGAACGTTGCTGTCCTGAAATATTCTATCCCAGTTTTTTGAAGGCAAACAACGTTTGGATAGTTCTGTCTTTGCGTCTCAATTGTGATCAATCATTTGCCGTGATGAAATGTAAATGCAGAGAAAATGTATTCATTACTTTAATTGCCAGAGGGAATATCAAAACCGTGTTTCCTTCTCACTGGAAGGGGATCTCTTCCCTCCGGATCTTAACTTCTGTTCAATTAACTAATGTCAGAAGTTCACAAATTTGGGATGTTGGGAGTAGAATTTTTTAGAGAATGTCGGGTTTAGAATATTCCAAGGATTGTCGGGTATAGAATGGTCCAGGGAATGTTGACTCCAGAATGTTCCGGAGCATTCCCAGCGTAGAACATTCCAGGGAATGTTGGTTAAAGAATGTTCTGGACAATGACAATCCCAGTGAATGCCAGATCCAGAATGCCCTGGGGACTGCAAATAGAGAATGCTCTGGAGAATGTCAGGCGTAGAATGCTCAACGGAATGTCATTGCAGGGAATGCCGGGTAGAGAATTTTTCATGGAATGCCTGGTATAGAACACCCCAGGGAATGCCTGATATCGAATGTTTTGGAGAAGATTGGGTATAGAACGTTTCAGAGAAAGTCAGGTATAGAATGTTCCGAGAATTTCAGTTACAGAATGTTCCTGAGAATATTGGCATGGAATGATCCAGGAAGTGCCGATTCGAGAATGTTCTGGGAAATGTCAAGTATAGAATGTTTTTGTGAATATTGGGTACAGAATATGCTGGAACTGTCATTTATAGAAGCTTCCAGGCAATATCGGGTATAGAATATTTCAGAGAATATCTGCTACAGAATGTTCCACAGAACGTTGTGTACGTCATGTTCTGGAGTATGTCGGTGCAGAATGTTCAGTAGGATGTCGGTTACAGAATTTTCTGGAGAATGTCGTTTACAGAATATGCTGGCAATGTCAGTTATAGACTGTATGGGAAGTTTCGGACGCAGAACGTTCTGGAAAATGACAGTTTCAGAATTTTCCAGAGAATGTCGGGCATTGAATGCCCCGGGGAATTCCAGTTACAAATGTTACGAGGAATGTCAGGTGTAGAATATTCCAGGGACTGCAGTTTATAAAATGTTCTGAGGAATATCGGGTATGCAATGTTCTTGAGAATGTCATCTGAAGAATAATCCAGAATGTCATTTGTGAACTGTTCTGGAGAATGTCGGACATAGAACATTTCAGGGAATGCCAGTCACAGAATGTTCTGGAGAAATTCGGGAATAGAATGATCCATGGATATCGGGTATACAACGTTTGTGGAAAGTCAGGTGTAGAATCTCCCAGTGAGTGTTGGTCGCAGAATATTCCAGAGAATGTTTGGTATAGAATGTTCCACGGAATGTTGGTTGCAGAACGTTGCAGGGAATGTCAGGTGCACAAAGTTCTGAAGACTGTTGTTTGTCGAATGTTTCGGGTATTTTATTTTATACAATGTTGCGAGCAAAGTCGGGTGCAGAGTGTTTCAGGGAGTGCAGGGTATAGAATGTGATAGATTTATAAATATCCATATATCAGAAGCTCTTGTGCCCAATAATTTGATGAGATTCGCTCAGCCGCAAGGTGGTAATCTGTCTCCAAGTTCAACTCAGGTATTATTTTAAACAAAATAGAATAAGATTCAGCCAATATCGTTATCATTTCCTGCAAAATCCTCCTCCGTGGTCAGACAAAAATCATCCCTTATTTGGATAACGAGCTCGACTTTGTTGTCAATTTTGTGTAACCCTCCCAAATGTCTTGGACATGTAGTTCTCAATATTGGTCACACGCTTGATGTAGGTTTGCTGGCTGAGCTGATAAGTTCATTTTCAGACGTTTCGTCAGCACGCTAAGTAACGCCATCAGTCAGTCTCCGAATGAAGTACTGTCGTTGTAGGCCGCTTCATATTTATAGGTTTGGGCTTCCTTGGGTTGGTGATGTCATTTCATGTGGTGACATAATTTCCTATAGTGATGTCATTTCCTGTTTTTTTCACGTTTTGTTAAATGCAACCCAAGTCAATGTGTTTGTTCATGGAATTCTGCTCTAATGCCATGCTTATAGGAATTCTCGTGCATGTCTCTGTTTGGCTTGTCCTAGGATGGATGTGTTCTCCCAGTCGAAGTGGTGTCCTTCCTCATCCGTATGTAAGTATACTAGTGACAGTGGACCATTTCTTTTTGTGGCCAGTGAATGTGCACGTATGCTGTTGGCTAGTTTTCTGCCTGTTTGTACAATGTAGTGTCTGTTACAGATCTTACAAGGTATTTTGTAAATGGTGTTAGTTTAATTTGTTGTCTAATAGGGTCTTTCAAGTTTATTAACGGCTGTTTTAGTGTGTTGGTCGGTTTATGGGCTACCATGATGCCAAGAGGTCTGAGTAGTCTGGCGGTCATTTCCAAAGTGTCTTTGATGTAGGGGAAAGTGGCTAAGCTTTCTGGAGGTGTTTTGTCTTCTTGTTTGCTGTACTCCAAATGATGCAACCGAAACTGAAGGTTTTCAGCTGTAAGAATAAACTGGGTTTTTTTGTTTTAACCATCTAACATCGGAGGATGAAGAATGACCTTGTAGGTTTTTTTAAAACCATGATCCACATTCATATTTTGAGGATTCAATATCCCTACCCCATGGCAGAGTGATCTGAAAGTAGAGAGTATATGTTTTAGGAGATTGGAGGAAAATTTAAAATCTTAAATGACTTCTCGGCAACTTTTTTCTAACAAGAGGGTGGTGCATGTATTGAACGAGCTGCCAGAGGAGTGGTAGATGCAAATGCAATTACAGTATCTAAAATAGATTGAACATATGCATGAATATGAAAGGTGTAGAGTGGTATGTACAAAATGCAGGAAAATGGACCACACAGTTTAGGAAACCTGGTAAGCATGGAGGAGTTGGTTGGAAAGGTCTGTTTGCATATTGCATGACTCCAAAATTTTATGACTCTGTAATTCCAATTTCATGGCCAATTATTCATTACCTTGAATTCAGTTAAAGGTTAAACACCATCTTTAAATACTTCCACTGATCGAGCTCCTCTAACTTTGAATCGAGAATACCTGACATTGTGTGCTGGTTGTAGACCACAGCAGCAGCAGAGGAAGAATTGTATTCAACTACAATCTGTAACATTGTGCTGCTATAGTCCGTCAGTCTGCCAGCATTATCCAGCCAATGTATGGTTCAGTGACGAGTGTGGGTGAACATGCAAGGATCATGAGTACCTAAACCTGATGAGAACCCGGAAAGATACTGCATTGGCTACTTACATTCCAGACATGAAAAATAGCATCGAATACAGAGAGAGAAACGATCCCAAAACCAAAGTGAGCGATCGAAGTTCAACTGCCCAGACTTATCCACTCATAAATGATAAGGGACGACTGAAAACATCACTGTCAGGGAAGGCTCCACAAATATCTTCATCTTTGACACTGGAACAGCACTGTACGTCAGTGCAAAAGGCAACAATGTCGTATCTGCACCATGTGGAAAATTTCTCAACTATACCCCTTTCACTGAGAGGAGAGTAATTGAAATCAGGTCAATTACCACTCCCTCATGTCCATCACGATGGTCAAATGGTTGGGAAGTTTTTTTTTAAAACCGAACTGTCAACCAGCACAGAAATAACTTGCTCAGTGCTTTCTGATGGGTCTCAAAATGGACAAGGTTCTGACGTGGAAATGTCACTCGATGACTCATCCAGAACAGGCTATTGGTGTGACAGCTAGTGTATGTTAAGAACAATTAAAAAGTGTCGAGATCTCAAATCTGGCGTCAGAACCATTGACCTAAAAGCCTACGCCGATGGAATACACCAGCTTGCTTCCCTTGCTTCCCTTCAGAGGTGGCAACTGGAAATTCCTAGCCGAGTGTATTGGTCAAGTTTCTTGATGCACCAGTATATTAACCTTTTGTGTTAACCTTTTACAGAACAACACGCAGAACTCTCTGTGCTGTTTTTTTTTTACAATTTCTCTCCACTTGAACACTCGTTTACTTTTTGAGTATTCTGTTCGAGTGTATGACCTCACATATCCTTGCAATGAACTCCATCTATCTATTTCACCGGGCAAGTTTATTATATTTTTAATCACACCATGCAATCCAACGCATTTACGTCATCATCGCTAAATATTGATTCTAACCTTTTCTCCAAACCATTAATATAGAGAGTGCCGAGTCCAAGGGCAAATACTTGTGGTACACCACTAGTTATATCTTCTGTCCTCATAGATATATATTCAACAAGACTCACCCTATTGTGTCTTAACAAATCACTCATCTCTGAAAAAAAAACAAGGTCATAACTTGTGCAAGACATATTTTATATGATAGCCTATCAAAGGTTTATCAAATCTAAATTCACGGTCGATCCGTTAACATTTAATAACATTACTTGTTCCATCGTCAAACAACACAACAAAGTTGTCCCACACGATTTCCTTTTTCAAGAACGATTTTGATTTGTTTGATGCCATTGAGGTTTTGTAAGTCCCTGTTAATTTTTCTTCCCGTTAATAATCGCTAGCATTTCCGAACAAAAAATGAAAAGCTTCCTAATCTGTAGCTTCCTTCTTACTGTCCCCTTCTGTTCGACCTTGAAGCCATTTATCATAGAAACAAGCTGTGAATCTACTGCAATCCTTCTGAGAGTTTGGAGATGTTTAAAAAAATGCCAGGAATATCTCTGTTGCAATTTATGTCAAAATGCCATTAATAGACCACCACCTTAGGGTGGATAGTTTGTCTGTAGTCTCATTCTTTTGTCAAAGACGTTAATCTGAAGGTAAGACATGTGGCATGACCTTTCCTGTTGCTAAGACATGTGAACCTCCCAGTATATTCTCTATCTAACTCGTGTGATAAACAAAGTAAAATGCTGGTTGACATTATCTGCTTTTTCTCCCTTTTCTTGACCTGAAATCGCCAGTTTCATCTTCCAAATATCCCAAAAAACTTCAGCTGCTCTCTTCTGTTTTATTTATTTACACATAGCACTTCATGCTATTCCTCGTTGTTTACATTCAATTTATTTTCCTAATCATTTTTCTCCAATTTTATTTGTTTCAAATCGGTCAAATGCTGCATTGGTAAAACTCATTGCAGTTATCTTGCCTACCAGCCGTGCTCATCATTTGGTATGTTATTTTTCGATTGTGCACTTACGTTGACTACTTTTCTTAATTATGAAAGTGTCATCGTCATACAGATTCCTCTTCGATCATTATGAAACATACTTTCAGTTAACTGCCTTTGTTCATCAAACAAGCTTCCCCTTCGTCCTATTTCCCAGCTCACATCGATCAATAAGTAAGTAAAAGTGACTGAGCTGCGAATTAGACACCTTTCTTTTCTCAAGCCGTCAAGCGGTGTGGGAGGGTGAGGATGGGTGGGGGATTCCTCATCTGGTTAAACACATGATCACCTGGACAGTGACAACACTCACTTTCAAAGCATAGCCAGCAAACAAGTTTCAAAGACAAAAGTCACACTTGCACCAAGTGTGATATCCAGGGAAATAAATAACAGTAAAAGCAACACTACGGCACCACTGAATCAACACAGGATGCATTCATGTTTAGCGAATCTAAGGGAGGGAAACACATTCGCTTCAAACATTGTGTTAGGCAGCGCTGAAATGTAGAAGGGATGAGGAATACATTAATAAGGATTTGGAGGAATAGACTAAATTGAAAAGTGATGCCAAAAACGAACCCTTATAAGAATGATAACATGAAAATAGGTGTTTGCACAGCAGAGTTCAGTGCAGGTTAATAAACATCGCACTTATGGGCGAGTGGGGCAGTTGAGATCACCGAGTATATAGAAGATTGGTGAATGGGACACGGTAAGTCCGTGTGCACAGGGATGATGGATAGCTTGGACAGTGTCAGTCAGTGTTTACAGAGGAGATCGGTGAATGGGACAGTATAGTAAAGGGGTGATGGGTGAATGGGACAGTATAGGACAGCGTGTTCAGGGATGATCAGTGAATGGGACAGTTTCAGTCAGAAAGTACAGGGATGCTGGGTGAATGAGACAATGTAGGGAAGTGAACACGGGGTGATGTGTGAATGGGACAGTGTACGTCAATGAGTAGAGGGGTATTGGGTAAATGGGACAGTGCAGACCAGTGATCCAGGGGTGATGATTGAACGGGGATATGTAGCTCATTGAGTACAGAGATCTTGGTTGAACGGGGCATTGCAGGCCAGTGAGTAGAGGGATAATGGGTGAACAGGATAGCCGAGGTCAGTGATCACAGGGATGATACCTGAATGGGAGGGTGTACGTTAATGTTTACAGTAGTGATGGATGATCAGGACAGTTTACGTCAGTGATTACCTTGAGTGATGGGTGATTGGGACAGTTAAGGTCAGTGAGTGCATGGAAGATGCGTGAATGGGGCAGAGTATGTCAGTGAGTACAGGGATGATGGGTGTTCTGGACTGTGTAGGTAAGCGAGCACGGGGTGATGGGTGACGGGGACAGTATCGGTCAGTGAGGAGAGTGGTGATGAATAAATGGGACAGTGTAGGTAGGTGAGTATCGGGGTAATGGGTGAGCGGGATAGTCTCGGTCATGGATTACGGGGTGAGGCGTGAATAGGAGAGTGTAAGTCAGTGAATGCCGATGTGATGTGTTAATGGGGCTGTGTAGGTAAGTGATTATCAGGGGTGATGTGTGAATGAGACAGCGTAGGTACATGAGTACAGGGATGGGGTGAACAGGACAGCGTTGTTCTGTGAGTAGAGGAGTGGTAGGTAAAACGGACAGTGTCGCACAGTAGGTACAGGATGATGGGTGAATGAGACAGTGTAGACCGTGAATACAGGGTGATGAGTGAATGGGACAGTTTAGGTAAGTGAGTGCAGGTGTGATGGGTGAATGGGATGGTGTTGGTTAGTGAGGAAAATAGTAATGAATGAATGGGGCAGTGTAGGTAGGTGAGCATTGGGGTAATGGGTGAGCGATATAGCCTACATCAGTGTGTACAGAGGTGATGCGTGAATGGGAGAGTGTTGGTTATTGAGTACAGTGGAGTTGGGAGAACAGACAAGTGTAGGTCAGTGATTACTGGGAGTGTTGAGTGATTGGGAAAGTTTAGATTAGCGAGTATATGGATAATGAGTAAATTTGGCAGTGCAGGTCAGTGAGTACAGGTGTGATGGGTATACGGGACAGTGTAGGTAAGTAAGCACGGTGTGATTGATGTTTGTGACAGTGTCGGTCAATGAGAAGAGTGGTGATGAGTGAATGGGACAGTGTAGGTCATTCAGCACAGGAGTAACGGGTGAACAGAACTTTGCAAGTCTATGAACACAAACGTGTTAGGTAAATGCGACAATGTCGGTCAGTGTGTACAAGGGTAATGGGTGAACAGGACAGTGTAGGTAAATCTGTACGGGGAGAAAGGTGAGTGGTAATCGCTCTGAATTGTAAGATAGGCAATAGAGTTGAGGATGAGCTGAAGGATATGGACAGTACAACTCGGATGTCACGAAGATTAGTATTGGACAGGTTTAGTCTCGATCTACCACAGATATTGACAATGATGTTTTTTCAGCAGCGTGTCAGAAGCACAGTAATGGAGGAAAGTTTGTGAGAAGATTTGTCGCTCGGGTGCTCGTTGTTGTGGTTCTGTTCGCCGAGCCGGGAATTTGTGTTGCAGACGTTTCGTGTACAAAATCCCATGCAAGGACTGCACAAAACACGACATAGGACAAACAGGAAGACAGCTAATGATCCGCATCCATGAACACCAACTAGCCACGAAACGACACGACCAGCTATCCTGAATAGCCACACATGCAGATGATAAGCAACTTGAATTCGACTGGGACAACACTACTATTATAGGACAAGCCAAACAGAGAACATACAGGGAATTCCTAGCGGCATGGCACTCATGCACGGATTCAATCAATAAGCGCAACGACCTGGACCAAATATACCAGCCACTGCAACGGACAGCTGGTACTGACAACCGGAAGCAACAGATTGAAACCACTACAAACGCCGGAGGAAAGAGAACAGAAGTGCTTCACAGGAAGCTCCCAAGCACTGAGGATGTCACCTGGACTGGGGACGAAACGTCTGCAACACAAATTCCCGTCTCGGCGAACAGAACCACAACAGAAATGCAGGATTTAATTGACGTGGAAGTAGCTTAATATCTTGGTGATAGAATTGAAAGGTGGTAAGAAACACAGTTCAGTGTGAAGTAGAATGCTGAGCTTGTACGCTAAATGGTTCAGACTCAGATATTGGCTATGACAGGAATGAAGTCAGTATGTATGGGAGATAGTGTGTCGAGATTGACGATTTCGGCTCCTCTGGTTTAATTGCACACTCAGAAATGATTACTGCAGGAATTATCATGGAGCAGGAAGCAGAAACAGAAATGAATTTATGGAAACAGGAAACGACACATATTATATCATTGGTGTGATGGTTAGGATAAGTGTTGCACCATTTGGACAATGCCATAATTTCCAACCAAAGGATCAATAACACACTTGCACCGTTTGCGTAATATGCAGAGCACTGCTCCCTCATTGTCTTCCCGGTGTGGAGACTTAAAATTGCAGAAAGGACGCCATACTGCGGTTTTACAAGACATTCACGAGATTACATCCTGCATCCCATGTGCAGATTTAGACAGTAGCATTTTTTGTGTTCCTGTAAACATGTTGCCGATTGGCCAGAGGGAGGAAAGTTGTCAAGCTGGCTTTGTTTCCCTGAGTGTTCTGAGGATTGAGGAGCGACTTCATAATTTCCTGTAAAATATTCGCAATGTTTGTGCGATAATGATCAATTCGTTTGTTGATGAGTCTTTGGCAAGCACGATTGGTCAGTGCTTAGCATTGCTGCCTCACAGCTCCAGGCACTCGGGGTCAATCAGTCGGAATCATATTGAATATCAGAATGGAGGGGCCAAATGCTCACTTCAGATCGTAGTCCCTGCGGATCTCCCTGTACAATTACTTTCTGGATGATCTCCTTTTCATCAATATTAACTTCATCTAATTATTCGCAAATACTTCTTGTGGAATCTATAATCTCCTCTGCAGAAAGTCAGCAATGTTACTAAGACAGCGTCTTCTAAAACTACAAACACATCCATCCGAAAAGTAGAGTGCATTAGACACATCGGAACACCATCATTTACGAGGTCTCCTTCAAGCCACTTGCCATCCTGACTTGGAAATATATCAACATATCATTGTTCTTTCAGGGTTTATCCAGATCCTGTAACTCCTCTCACCCCACCCACACCCCCACACGCACTGGCCACACCGAATGGTATTATGTTTCAATCTACACCAACTAGACTGCTGCAGACCAACAAATAGACGACTGCCATTTTTTCCAGGCAACTTTGGATATAAAATAAACGCTGTCCCAGCCAATAACACACAAAATCCATAGACATGTTAAACTTAATATAAGTTACTCAGTTCACTGGTACTGCTCGGTGATTTTCTCTCCTCCATCCATAATGACAGATACAATGTGTGCTGCTACCCTGGAGCAGGTAACCTTCATAACCTAATGGATACATCGATGGATAACATCCTGGGAGTTGATGGAAATCATACCCACGTCTGCCTGGGAAGTTCCACATCATAGAAAATTCAATATAACTGTGACTGTAATGGCCACTGGAAGCACAGCCCTCAACTTGGTGTGACACTGAATATTTAGCTGGAAGTGGTGACCCAGCTCTGACGTCACCACCTCTTTGAACCAGGCTTGCCTCACTCTGCTATTCCAATTTGTTGGGAATCGTTCCCTGCAACAGTCAGGATTTATCAGGTGAGCACAATCTGCCTCACGTCCTCAAATTACCCCAACATCTTCCTCCTCCGTCTTTCCAGAGCTTTTCCTCTCTGCGGACTTTGCTTAGTTTTTCACAGACTTTGCAGGTCCTCATTGAATCTATGCCACAGCTCAAACACACCCGTGACGAAGGCTTGCACAACACCGACACAACATTTCTGATGGTACAATTGCATTACGTTTCAAAAATACAGGGGATGCCCATTCGCTACTTCGCAAACCAGTCGCCTTTCTTTAATTTTGTACCTTTATGTTCATTTTCCCTTTCTTAAGAAACTCTTTCAGATTTGAAAATTAGACATTTCATCTTTCCATAGAAGTATTTGACAGTGTAGCTCGTACTGAAATTCAGCTTCTCTAACACCAGTGGTGCCTGTTGAGGTAAACACCATACCCAGACAAAGAAACAGAGGGAAAGGAATTCACTTGAACAGCGTAATGCATATGTACGGAAATAGAAACAATATTCTGGACAAAATGTTAAGGCCGAGAAAAAAGGACTCATCTTTCTTTTCGGTAAGCTTTTAAGACATTTGGGCAATATTGGAAAGAACAGCTGTTCTTGTCAGTCCTGTAATTGCCTGAGTTGAGAGGCTTGCTCATCCATTATGGAGGACAAGGGTGTGGTGATGGAAAAGCACAGCATCAGAGAGGCAGCAGAATTGACGTTTCCAGCATAAGCACTTTGTTAGGTTGTCCTTGGATGCTGCCTCACGGCTGTGCTTTTCCTGCACCAAACTCTTTGACTCTGAACTCAAGCATCTGCAGTCGTCACCTTCGCCGATTCCAGCGGACACTTCAAAGCGAATGACATTTTTGCTTTCCGAAGTCGATATCACTACAATCCTGTGGTGTCCCAAGAAAAGGACATGTGTTGACAGAACAGCAGGTAAAGTTCCCTGTTAAATTTTTACTGGGAGAACTGGAGAGGGCAAAGTACTGGAATACAAATTGCATAGGAAATACGTACAGATAAGTCAGCAGTCGGAGTGAGACTGAGATGGAAACAAGGGATATTGTGCAGTTAAAGATGTCCAGTGTTATTGGTGGGGTAAACATAGAGACACAAGTCAATTCAGGGCAAGTTACTCATGGAGGTTGTGAACAGGTTGTATCCTCCTTTGGCTTCAGGTTTAAATTTGTTTGATAAGAAATAAAGTTTACGAATGGAAATGATTTCAGTTGCATCAATCTTTTCTGAACCTAAATAAATAGGACAGTAATTCGAAGCAACATGGTAAGTAGAGTTAATGGTCGGATAGAGAGACTCACCAGGAACACCAACGATAGCGAGGATAGGAAAGTATCCAGCTTGGATCACCCAAAATGCAGCCCAGATCCGATAGGATAATGATATCCGATCACGGAAAAGCCAGTTAAGACCCAAAGGTAAACTCCTGTACATTGCTGGAACATTCCAGTCTATTGATCTCAGATTCTGATCCATTGTTGTAACGTGCCAGTCTGAAATGTTAAGATTCGGATCTCTTGTCTCCCTTGCACTGTAGCTGCTGATACCTGTTCGTGTCGGAGGTGCTGCTCACGACCATACTATGGAGTAACACATCCAGCGCATTCCCTTATTAATAGGAGTGATAAATCCTCCAGTGACACGTTTTGAATCATAGAGGCTGACATTAATTTCAGTCACTGAACAACAGCGCCAATTCACTCCTTTCATGTTAACACATGTTCGCTCACAATCAACATAATATTTAGCCAATCTGGGTAAAAGGCATTGCAGAGGATGCGGGAAATATTTATGGAAATAGGAGAGGGAATGACGGAATCATTCTATTCTGGAGTAGTGGTGCTGGAAGAGCACAGCAGTTCAGGCTACCTTCAGACGACACAATAGATTCAGCAGATGATTGAAGAGTTGTAAATCTTACGGAAAATAAAATGATATAAACACTAGAAAAATACCCATTGTTTTCATAATCATCAAATCATGCTGGAAATGTGAAGATTGCAAGTTCTGGAGCAAAGAGTTGCTGTTCAGAAAACATACATTCATAAGCAAAATAAAGCAATCTGTGTTTGTGAATAGAAAGTCGTACCTAGTAGATTCCATTATGTCCTTTGACAGAGTAGGCTGCAGTGTGTGTTTTGAGCTGGAGATCATTCTGACTCCGTTTGGGAGAAGATTTGTAACTCGGGTGCTCGTTGTAGTGGTTCTGTTCGTTGGTTTTGCTCATACTGGGTATCGGGTCCTTCGTCCTGGTGAGTTGTTGTCTGAGAGTGGCTGTTGGTTTGTGTGATGTTATGAGTCCTAGTGGTTGCAGTAGTCTGGCTGTCAGTTCCGAAATGTTCCTGATGTATGGTAGTGTGGCTAGTCCTTTGGGTTGCGGCATCTCCTCGTTCCATTGTCTTTCCCTTAGGCATCTGTTGATGAAATTGCGCAGGTATCCATTTTTGAGAAATACATTGCATAAGTGTTCTTCTTCCTCTTTTTGCAGTTCTGATGTGCTGCAGTGTGTTGTGGCCCTTTTGAAGAGTGTCTTGATGCAAATTTTTTGTGTGTGTTGGGGTGGTTGCTTTCATAGTTCAGGACTTGGCCTGTGTGTGTCGCTTTCCTGTATGCCTTTGTGTTGAATTCTACGTTCGGTGTTAACTGTACCATCACATCTAGGAATGGGAGTTGGTTGTCCTTTTCTTCCTCTCTGGTGAATCGGATTCCTGTGAGTGTGGCGTTGATGATCCGGTGTGTGTCCTCTATTTCTGTGTTTTTTAATGATTACGAAGGTGTTATCCACATATCTGACCAAGAGTTTGGGTTGAATTTGCGGTAGGACTGTCTGTTCTAACCTTTGCATTACTGCTTCCGCTATGAGTCCAGAGATGGGTGAGCCCATGGGTTTGCCGTTGAGTTGTTCATATATTTAGTTGTTGACTGTGAAGTGTGTTATGAGGCACTGGTCCAGTAGTTTGAGTATGCCGTCTTTGTTGACAGGTTCAACGTCCTGCTGTCTGTTCTGTATGTCCAGCAGGTTGGCTATTGTTTATCTGGCTAGGGTTTTGTCGACAGAGGTGAACAGTGCCGTTACATCGAATGAGACCATGTTTTCTTCCTTGTCTATGTGTATATTTCTGGTGATGTCCAAGAATTCCTGTGTTGATTGTATAGAGTGACATTCGATGGTCTCGTTCCATTGTCTTTCCCTTAACCCGCAGATTATCTTATAGGTCTCAAATAGGTCACCTCTCAGCCTTCATCTCTCGAACGAAAGCAACTTCAAGTCCACCAAACTTTCTTCATAAGACCTTCCTTCCATACCAGGCAACATTCTTGTAAATCTACTCTTAACCCATTCCAAAGCTTCCAAATCCTTACTATAATGTTCTGACCAGAAATGCATGCAATACTCCATTTAGGACGCACCAGGGGTTTTTTCCTAGCTGCAGCACGAACTCGTAGCTCCCAAAGTGAATCCCTCAACCGATGAAACAAACACAACATATGTCATCTCAACAACCCCATCAACTAGGTCGCAAATTTCAGGAATATCTGTACATGGAAACCGACATCTCACTTCCCATCTGCAACATCAAGAATCTTACCATGAACCCTGTACTCTTTATTCCTATTGAGCCATACAAAGTGAATCACCTCACACTTTGACGCATTAAACTTAATTTTCGACCACTGACTATAGACAATAGACAATAGGTGCAGCAATACGCCATTCTGCCCTTCGAGCCTGCACCACCATTCAATATGATTATGGCTGATCATCTTTAATCAGTATCCTGTTCCTGCCATATCTCCATAATGCTTGATTCCAATAACCTTGAGAGCTCTATCCAACTCTTCCTTCAATGAATCCAGAGACTGGACCTCCACTGCCCTCTGGGGCAGAGCATTCCCCACAGCCACCACTCTCTCAGTGAAGAAGTTTCACCTCATCTCTGTCCTAAATGGTCTACCCCGTATTTTTAAGCTGTGTCCTCTGGTTTGGCACTCATCCATCAGCGGAAACATGCTTTCTGTCTCCAGGGTGTACAACCCTTTAATAATCTTTTATGTCTCAATAAGATCCTCCCTCAGTCTTCTAAACTCAAGGGTATACAAGCCCAGTCGCTCCAGTCTTTCAGCGTAAGGTAGTCCCGCCATTCCAGGAATTTACCTAGTGAACCTACGCTGCACTCCCTCAATAGCCCGAATGTCTTCCCTCAAATGTGGACACCAGAACTGCACACAGTACTCCAGGTGTGGTCTCACCAGGGACCTGTACAGCTGCAGAAGCACCTCTTTGCTTCTAAACTCAATCCCTCTTTTTATGGAGGCCAGCATACTATTTGCCTTCTTCACGACCTGCTGTACCTGCATGCTTACCTTCATTGACTGGTGAACCAGAACACCCAGATCTCTTGTACTTCCCCTTTACCTAAATTGATTCCATTTAGGTAGTAATCTGCCTTCCTGTTCTTGCAACCAAATTGGATAACCATACATTTATCCACATTAAACTGCATCTGCCATGCATCTGACCATTCACCTAAACTGTCCAGGTCACCCTGTAATCTCCTAACATCCTCGTCACATTTCGCACTGTCACCCACCTGCGTATCATCAGCAAATTTGCTAATGTTATTGCGAACACCATCTTCTATATCATTAACATATTTTGTAAAAAGCTGTGATCCCAGCACTGATCACTGCGGTACCTCACTGGTCACTGGAGCTGAGACCAGCTCGGCAGATTAGCTGTGTCCCTGTCTAACCTCCAAAATCCTTCAGCTCTATGGACAATTCCACTGACCTCAGTGTCATCCACAACTTAACGAATACATCTTTCTCCGCCCCCTATCGAGGTCATTTATAAAAATGACCAAGGCATGCACAACATTGGCACGGTGTAGAAGACAATCATACACAATTCAGATATTCACATTTCAGATAGGGAGGCCTTCATTCCCACTTTATCGTGAGAGAGCTGCTTCACCTCTTGTCTCCTGAGCTTCACTGAGGCATCATGTGACTATTGTCAAACAATGGCCCTGGCCTATGCTGCCTTACCTCTGTACTCTGTCATCGGCTCACGGTGAGTGAGCTGAAAGCACTGAAATGTTTATTGACGGCTGCAGATCTCACTCACCATTCTCTCTCTGGATGGTAGATCAGCTTCAAGTGAAGTGTTGGATAAGACAGGAGTGGTGAATACTGCTGCGTCAGGAACTCCCCGAGTTGCTACAAGGGATAGAAGACAAACAAATTAGCGTGAGAGAATCATAGGGATGTACAGTACAGAAACATATCCTTCAGTTCAACTCGTCCATGCAGACCAAATATTCCAACACAATGTATTCATACCTGCCAGCACCAGGCCCATATCCCACAAAACCCTTCGAATTCAAATACACCTTTGAAGTGTTGCAATCTTACTAGCCTCCGACATTTCCTCTGGCAGCTCATTCCATTCACGTACTCCATGAATGAAATTGCCCCTTTGAACTTCAAAACCTTGACATGGAATTGGAATTAATTGTAGGGAGGGTGAGGAAGGAGCAGTTTATAATCTACCTAATAGTTCATTCATGTTAGGGCAGTAAGCAGGAAAGACAAACAGAAAATTCCAGAGGAGTTCAGGAGGTCTGACCCTATCTTTGAGCCGATGACTGTTGAAATTTTCATCTTGGGGAACTCTAGCGAATCATATGAGCAACACGTCTCTTGCAGACAGAGTTGTATAATGTTGTCGTGAGTGTTTCTCACAAGAGCATATTATGCAACTGACTACGGTTATGAAGTATCATAGAATCACTAGACTGACAATACCCTTATGGTTAGAATCCCTGCTGTGTGGAAACAGGCCCACTATGTACCTCCGAAATGCAACCACCCCAGGGCCATTCCCCTATCTAATAACTTTGCATTTATCCCTGAAGAATGCATCTAATGTGTGCATCCTTGAACACGATGGTCAATTCACCTGACCTACACATGTTTGGACTGTGGGAGAAAAGCAATGTATCCAGAGAAGGAATGTGCAAACTCCACACCGACTCTGGTACTATACGGCTGTGGTGATAACCACTGACCAACCACGCCAGCCGAAGATGCACCAATGTTAGATCCTTAGTTGTGTAATGAACCTTTGTGAATGAGTATTGTTAGAGGGCAAAAAAATCCTTAAGAAAACGACTATAACAAGAAATTTAAAGGGTACTTGAAGTGTGACTGTGGCCACTGCAAACACATGCAACAAACTAAAATTGAACCGAAGTCAATTACACTTCCATGAGGAGATAACTAACCAAGGTTCGGTAAATACTCTGAAAGGTCTGTCTATAAAGGAACAGTGAAAAACATTTCCAGCAATGACTCAAAATGGTCAATGAAAGGTTAATTCATTGAACACCAAGGTCAGTCCCTCCATCCCTGGAATCATCCTGGGAAACCTTCACCGCATTCTCTCGAGAGCAAGAATATCCTTCCGAGAAAAGGAGACCAAAAGTGCAGGAAACATTCTTGATATGACTTCGCCAATGCCTTAACGCATCCCTGCTACTGTCGTCAAAACCTCTCGCTATGAAGGCCAACATACCATCTGCTTTCTTTACCGCCTGCAGCATCGGCAATGGCTGGTGCACAAGGACACCCAGTTCCCACTGCACACTCCCCTCTCCCAATTTACAGCCATTCAGGTCGTAATCTGCGTTCCTGTTTTTGCATTCGAAGTGAGGAACCTCACATTTCTCCAAATTGCACTGCATCGATCATTGATTTGCCGACTCACTCAGTCTGTCCACACCATGCGAAAGAATCTCTTCATCTTCAACACAGTTCACCCTCACACGCAACTGGATATCATCTGTAAACTTTGAGATGTTACGTTTTGTTCTCACATACAAATCATTAACCTATATTATGAGCAGCTAGGAATCGAGTGCTGATCACCCTGGCACCTCAACAGTTACTGCCTACCAATCTGAAAATGACCTATTAATTCCTACTCTTCATTTCCCATCTTCCAAGCAGACGTCTATTCAAGCACTTCCACAAATCCACTTGCTTTAGTCTCTTTGGTCGGCTTTATCAAACACTTTCTGCAGGTCTAAATACACCACATCGACTGGCACTCCCTTCCCAAACTCTACCAGGTACATCATTTTAGATTGTAGCAGTAATTTATCCACCCCCGAAAGGTCCTTCCAAAATAGGACATAACATAAACTGGTAAATAATGGGGTTTGTGAGAAGGGCACAAGGATAATTATGTGTGATGTGAAATGTTCATTAAGCTTATAAAGAATGATTTCGGAAAGCAGCATGTTTTGGAACCATTCTGAGAACAGGTTCTTTTAGATTTCCTATCATGTAATGATTCTTAACTGATCTTGCATTTACTGATCCTCTTGGAAGGAGTGATCACAATCTGCTAGAATTTGAATTTCGGTTGAAAGAGTGAAGAAAGAGCCACATACAAGAGGTACAGCTTTGGACAATGTAATTATACAGACACGAGGCTCAGAGTGGGCTCAGAGTGGCTTTGGCAAAAAATATTAAAGAGAAGGACTGTTACAGAACTGCGGTGACTGAATTGGTAGATGCAAAATACAGCACAATTAAGGTAAACTTCCGAAGAGGAAGAGGAAATATTAAAATGAGAAAAAAAAACATACATGGATGAATAAGGAAAACAAAGATAACAAAAGGATAAAGATGAGGGCATATCATACTCAAAACGTTAGAAACATTCTGGAGAATTGGGAGAACTTTATATGCAAGCAAAGGGTCACAGAAATCAAATCAGTAGACCTAAATTGACCATAAAAACAAATAAGCCGAAACTCTGAATACTGATATCAACAGCTTCTATTATGACACAGAAACGAAGAAAGTACTGAAAATAAATATTGGACCTTCAGAGAACAAAATGATGGGTTGATCGCATGTTCCCCCTTGTGGAACAGCGTCAAACAAGAGGTCATCGAGAGAGATAGGGACAGAGAGGAGGCAGACTCAAAACTGAGATGAGGAGAATCTACTTCTCTCAGAAGCGAATCTGTGGATCTCACTGCCACAGAGTTCAGTGGATGCAGAATCAGTCGGCGGATTCGAGAAAGAGATAGATATTCTTCCGATGAAAGGTGTGACAAAGTGTTCTGGGTAGCAGGCAGAATACTGGAGTTGAGACCAGGATAAGATGAGTCATGATCATGTTAACTGGCGGAGAGGGTTCTGAGGAATGAATTGCCGACTCACACTTCGAAATGTTCCGTTCATGACTTCCCATTACAGATAGGCCAATGACGAGTTATTATCTATTTGCACACGGCATCGTTTCATTGTCTATCATTTTGCAATTAATTAGGATAGCACGGAACTAAATAATTTAGATTAACAGTTGTTACGGACCAGGATCGAGACCCAAAACACATTTTTAAGCACGAAGCCCACACCGTAATTTTTCTATTTCTTTTAGTTAAGTGTATGGTGGATATTCCAGAATTGAATTAGCTGGTCCGACTGTCAAGCTTTAAACAAACATAATTTATTTACAAAATTACGGAATGCAACAGAAAAAAACAGAAAATAGTATACCAGATAAATTATCTTATCAAAAAACCCGACACACTATCCTGATGAATGATGCTGTACTGAAAACACTTACAGCGGTCCCAATAAACACATCCCTTAGCACAAAGAGTAAAAATGAAACAAACCAAGGCTTACATGCTTGAAACGAGAGAGAAGGAGAGAGAGTGAGAGTGAGAGAGAGAGAGTACTGGCCTCACTTGTCCGGCCTCACTTTCTTCACACGAAACACAGCTTAACTGAATCAAAAATATGAATCTAAACGAAGGGGAGCGACACACTTAGAAGTATCTCCCCTTTGTTTGTGCCCCTGTGTTTTTTAAGTTATGAAAGACTTAGGCCGGAGGCATTATCTGTTAAAGTTAAACAAAAGCATTCCAATGAACGTTTCGAACCCAGAGGACTTGGAGGCTGGCAAACTACCCGCTCTCTAGACAAAATAAAAACAAGGGCATAGTAAAATTGTAAAAAAAATACATTGTGACACAATGTAGCTCGTAATCTGCAGGCGTCTTGGTACTGCTGAGAACTTGCAATGCTTCAGTCGTCAATATATGTTAAGGTAGAAATTTGATATTTCTGAAAGAGGTAAATACCCCAAAAAGCTCCGAAGATTTCCTGGTGCTGCGTTGGCTTTCAATATGCGTTGTCAAAATTAGGTTATTCACCACTTTAGAACTGATTCAGTTTTGCCTTGGTTTCTTACTTCTCTACCCATTTTTGCATTCACTTTTTTTACACCGTTCCAAGCCTCAAAAACCTCTCCTGAGGGTGAATGATATGTTTTATGTACCTGACCTATGAACTGTCTTTGCATCAGGCAATGCTTTCATTCTTTGCTCGAGACTTGCAGGTGGCAGAGAGAGTACTTCCATAACATTTTTTTCTCAAATTCCAAACAGTTGCCAGTAGGTCCTTCATATACTGAGAATCAACATGCAGGTTAAAATTTTAACACTTTATGCACACACCCCAACACCCCTCCACCCCCCACCCCCGCGCCCAACTTAGACGCTGAGAAGGAAAGGGTTTGAGGCATGAAGTTGAGGCTAGCTATAATCGAATTAAGCAAGAATCAGAGATTGTAGATTGAGAGCAGCTGTTTGTGAGCAAATGCACATCTGACTTTGGGAGTCATTCACAGCACAATTGCTTTGTTCAGGACACGCATGTCCCTGTGAAAAAGAAGGACAAGAACGGAGGAATTGGGAACCTTGGAGAGCAATTTATCAGATTGGTTAAAAAAAGTATAAGCAAGCGGGTAGCAAGGCAAAGACTAAGTCCGCACAACAAAAAAGAATGAGGTCATGTGCAGAACCGCAGTAACTGGGTGAGATCCTTAATGAACTCTTTGGAGTAGTCATCTCCAAAGAAAAGAACATGATGAATAACGCTGCATAGAACACGTCTGTTTAACAAACATTTTCTTCCTTTGTTTAAGAAGGGAAACAAAGATAATTTGCTTAATTATTCTGTGTTGGTGAGGCAAATGTCTGTGCTGTGGGGGCTGTTGGAGAAGAGACGAAGTGACCACTAACATTCAGACTTGGAGGCAAATTGACTTCTTACTGATAGCCAGCTTGAGTTACGATCGAAAAGATCATCTCTCACCGAGTTGATTTTATTTTATTGAGGTGGAGACAAGAATGTTTGATGAGGGAAGGGCATTGGATCTTTTCCACATGGACGTTTATAAGTCAATTTTATATTATACCTATGGGAGTTTGGAACAAAATGGAGATTCTCGTCGGTTCTGGGGTGTGCTAAATAGATAAACTGACTTGGTTCTAGAAAACAGAGAGTGTGATGGAAACGTAGTTTTCAGAACAGAGATAGATTACTCGAGGTATTCCGCTGATATAAGTTCTATGATCTATGTTCTTTCTGTTCCCTATAAATGACTTGAAAGTAAATGCAAGTGGGAGGTCTGATTAGTAAGTTTGCGGATGACACAAACTTTGTCTTAGTTGCAGATAGTGGTCAGAATTGTCAAAGGATACACTCGCATATAGACAGATTGCTGAATTGTTAGGTTGAGAAATCGAGCTTAATCTGGAAATTGTAATTTGATGCCGTTTGTAAGATCAAGTTTAGTTCGTTAATTCTTGAATAAATGGCAGAACTCTTATCCACATTGACATGGAGATTGGGTGCAATGGTCTCCAAATCGCGTACAGTGCTAAATCGCACAAATAAGGTGGTCATGAAGGCATACAGCAAGCTTGATTTCATTGGCCGGGATACCAAATATAGGGCAAGTGTTGCAACTTCTGTGGTTGCAGGGTAATTTGCCATGTCGCTACAGGAGGTGATGTTGAAAGTGAATGAGGGCTGGGCCAGTGTGGCCTGGATGGAATGGTACCTGCGGAATACAGACAACCGAGAATGAAGTATGTGACTGGTGTTTACATCACCCAGAGGAGGCAGAAATTGTGGCTACTAATCCAGAAACAAATGTAGACGTCATACTCAGCATATCGGTCAGGATTTTAAAGAGGAAATCAGATGAATTTTTTTTTATCAGTGACTGGACGAGATATATCCCAAATAGTATTTTTTTAAAAAAAAATCAAGCCCTCTTTATTTCTTGACGACTGTTTCCATTCGTTAACTGAAACGACAATTTGTCCATTAATTGGTCATCTGATTATGGAAGTTTGCTATGTGCTTGGTCGCATCAAAGTACCCTGAGAATTTTCTGTTTTGACAACATTGGACTGAGTTGTTTGAATTCCAGTAACTACAATCATCTGATTTAATTTTGATCTTTCCGACTTCCCAACCCCTTCCCCAACCCAAAAACCTCTCCGACCAAATTTGGGAAAAGTGGTCTGCTGCCGTCTGTTAGATTCTATGAAGTGCAAATGATGCGAACTGAGTTAGAATGTCATGTAATGCAAATGATTACGTGTTTCGGCCTGAGATCTGCAGAAACCTTTGTCTTCACACTATAATAAGTTGAAGGAAAGTTTTCAGTGCATGCAAAGCAATACACCGTTTCAATAGACAATAGGCGTAGGAGTAGGCCATTCTGCCTTTCGAACCTTCATCACCATTCAATATAATCATGGCTGATCATTCTTAATCAGTATCCTGTTCCTGCCTTATCTCCATAATCCTTGATTCCACTATCCTTGAGAACTCTATCCAACACTTTCTTAAATGAATCCAAAGACTGGGTCTCCACTGCCCTCTGCGGCAGAGCACTCCCCACAGCCACCACTCTCTGGGTAAAGAAGATTCACCTCATCTCTTTCCTAAAAGGTCTACACCGTATTTTGAAGCAGCGTCCTCTGGTTCGGCACTCACCCATCAGCGGAAACATGTTTCCTGCCTCCAGAGTGTCCAATCCTTTAATAATCTTATATGCGTCAATCAGATCGCTCTCAGTCTTTTAAACTCAAGGGTATACAAGCCCAGTCGCTCCAGTCTTTCAGCGTAAGGTAGTCCCGCCATTCCAGGAATTGACCTCGTGAACCTACACTGCAGTCCTTAATAGCCAGAATGTCTTTCCTCAAATTTGGAGACCAGAACTGCACACTGTACTCGAGTTGTGGTCTCACCAGGGCCCTGTACAGCTGCAGAAGAACCTCTTTGCTTCTATACTCAAACCCTCTTGTTATGAAGGCCAGCATTCTAACAGCCTTCTTCGCTATCTGCTGTACCTGCATGTTTACCTTCATTGAATATTGCACAAGAACTCCCAGATCTCTTTGTACTGCCCCCTTACCTAAATTGATTCCATTTCGGTCGTAATCTGCCTTCCTGTCGTGAAAAGTAGAAATATTTATCTGGTGGTCAAATGCTGCCAACGAAAAACTGTCACATATGGGCACTCATGTGCATGACATTGAAGGATTAGTTTGAAAAAATACACATTTTTATAATTTTTTTTAGTTGTGTCAAATTCGGGAGCATTACTAGTTTCATGTTACAAAGCTGATTCATGCAATATGACCCTTTTCTCCCATATTTCCCAGATATGAAGCCCCCAAGGACGTCAGGACACAATCTTAACTGGGGGTAACTCTTTTCTTCGCTCATGTTTAGTATAGGAGACAATCTTGCGTGCATGTGTACATTTGTGCGCAATTTCAAAACAAAAACAAACTTAATGATTTTAACAGAAGATACCGATATCTTCTCATCTAGATTTTCTCATCATTCAAATCGATTTCAAAAGCGAATCTTCTTAAAGTGAGTTTTTGCTACTGATAGAAGAGGTGAAATCTTGAGAAACAATCTCTCTCACAGGTGGCTGCCATGAATAGATAAAGCAGAGTTGCGTGTTGTTTTTTTTTCTGTCAATGGTAATGCACGTCAGAATGTCTGAGCTGCAGAATCATATTGCTGTGTGTGCGTTTGCTGAAATGCTAAAGTCATACCCAGTCATTCAACTGGGCTCACTGTTTATAACATTTCGTTCTCAGCTCGGAGAAGTAACTGAAAGCATCTTTCAACTTACCTCTGAATTGTGATTTTTGACACTGCATAAATACTCATAGTCGCGCATGAACTGATGAGTTGCAGCATGAACCAGTTTTCCTGCAGATGAAATAATTGGGTTATTGGAATTGAAACTCATCGAACAGCTGCCACCTTAAATTTGCACGAGTACAACACGTACTTACGCATGAGCCACGACTGGTTGAAACCGGCTGTAGCGATGAACGTTATCCTGCTCTTCCTTTTTGCGTCACCTGAACTAATTTCCTTGCTGTGGGGTCGAAGTCCAATGTGTCGGACAGTCAATATAATAAGGAGCAAAATAAGGAGGAATGGGAAATATGGAGGTTGAATGTGGTCAAAAATGTCAACTAGTTTGCATGCAACTGATGTCTTTGAACAGTTTGGAAATTTGCTCACTGACCTGGCTTTGTTTTCTTAGAAGTTTCGTCACCATTTTCAGTAATATGTGTTAGATTATTCACAGTGTGGAAATAGGCTCTTCCGCCCAACAAGTCCACACCAACCCGGCGAAGCACAACCCACCCAGACCCATTCCCATATATTTACTACGGGCAATTTAGCATGGCCAATTCACCTAACCTGCACATTTTTGGATTGCAGGAGGAAACCAACGCAGACACGGGGGAGTGTACCATCTCCATACAGAGAGTCGCCAATTGAACCCGCGTCTCTGGTGCTGTGAGGCAGCAGCGCTAACCACTGTGCCGCCATACTATAGGTGAGACACTGCTGAAATTGTTCTATCCCGCTTTCTAGTTGTGTATCTTACTTTGTTGTGATAACTGATATGATTTCCGGTTCTGTGTCTGAGAGTTTGGGAAATGGGGGCCAAAACTATATGTGTATTAAAGGAGTTCCGGTATGAATGCCGGGCCTTGAGGATTTTCTCCATGTGTATTTAATTAGTCGGTCCAAGGATGGATGTTTTTCCCCAGTCAAGGCAATGTACCTCTTCGTCTCTGTATGTGGATACCTGTGACAGTTGGTCCTGTATTTGTTAAATCGTTGGCGCACATGTATCCTGGTGGGTATTGTCCTGTCAGTTTGTCCACTGTAATGTTTGTTGTAGTCTTTAGGACATTTTGTGGATAACGTTCGTTCTTCTGGTTGTGGGTATGTGGTCCTTTAAATTCATTAGTAACTGTTTCAGTGCGGTGGTAGCTTTGTGGGCCAGCATGATGCCTAGAGTCTGGAGTATTCTGGCCATCATCTCTGAAAAGTCTTTGATGTATGGTAAGGTAGCTAGAATCTCAGCGCGTGTTGAGTCATCCTGTTTATGTCTGTTGTGCAGGAATCGACGGACTGCACTTATAGGATATCTATTGTTCCTGAATATATTGCATAGGTAGTGTCCTCGCCTTGTCGAAATTCCTGGATGCTGCAGTGTCTTGTGGCTGGTTTAAATGACATCCTGATGCAGCTCCCTCTGTGGGTGATTGAATAGTTGCTACTGAAGTTGAGTATCTTTTCAATCTCTTTTATGTTGTATGACTAGCTGACGCTGTTCAGAATATGAAAGGGTCCACATACGAAATAAAGAGAAATGTCTATCAAACAGCACTATATACAGACTATTTTTTATAATTACAGGTGTTACTCTTTGTGTGCAGTATTTCCTTACCTGCTCCTGGCAATAGATGGTTAGTAAGTGATCAAAAGAGAAAACGACAGTCAAGCAGGGAAATCAGTGTCAGGAACATAGACAATATCAATCATTAGATGGCATTCATTTCAAAACCTCCTTCAACTCTCCCAAAGACATAACGACCTTGGGCTTCCTCCACCATCATAATAAGGCCTCACGCAAAATGGAAAGAGAACAACTCATCTACGACCTCGGGAGCTTACAAACTTATGGCCTTGCCATTCACATCAAACGCTTACAAATCCTCCTAGCACCCACTTCATCCCAGTTACACCCTCGGCACCTGGTGTAATCTGTCCATCCCACCTCCCACTCTCTACTCATTTCCAAGTGATGCCCTTCTCCATTAAGACCTTGTATTGCCTGACAAACATCTCATTTGTACTGAACCTGAAAAGGGAACTGAGACATGAATCGAAGTGGACTGTGAAAAAAACGTTTCAAAGAGGTGGTTTATACCATTCTTTTTCTAGATAGGCAATTAATGGTCTCTTGGTTAGGAACGCTCACACGACAGGAATGATTTCAAGCCATTTAGCATTTGTGAGATTCTGGAAACATCAAACAGACGAAAATGCAGTTTTGAGATGCAACTTATCAACAAATTACTGAAAGAACGAAGGAAACTGCAAATCACAAACAACAACAGACATTGCTGGAAAAAACCCACCACGTCTGACAGCGCAGGTGGACACAAATCAGGGTTGATGCTTTGGATCCAGTGACTCTCCAAAGAACTGATGAAAGCTAGGAAAATGATTTATGTATAGAAGGTAGAGAAACGGGAAGGGATCAGGAGTACACAATTGGTGGAGCTAACGAGATGAGAGCGAAAGCATTACTGTTGAACAGACAAATGAATGGATAACAATCACCTCCTGAAAATGTACAGCTTCTAATGGGGATTACTCCTGTCTAAAAATGCGGTTGCAAATACTTGTAACGATACTAAAACAAGGCCTAGTGTGTGATGGCGGAGGAAAACGTAGGGAGTTTGTCCATGCCCTAAAATTGTTGAACTCTACATTGAGCACAGCAGTCTGCAGAGTGACCGACGAGAAAAGGTAGGTGCTGTTCTTCCAACTTTTGCTGAACTTCACGGAAGCGTTTCAGCAAGCATGCAACAGAAATGTTGGCCAAAGAAAAATTGGCGTTCTGAAGGGACAGGTAACGGAAAACAAAGGGATTTTGTGGTCAACGAAGCAGGATATCTCTGCAAGATAGAGCACACAGCATTGATCAGCAAATAAAGAAGACTATACTCATATACTGAGTGAAGTGCAGGTAAGCCCATGGTTCTTCTGGAAGGTATGATCGGGCACATAGGTACTGAGGATGGTGGAAGTAATTGGGAAATCATTACATCCCCTGTTGGTTGCAGGCGAAGATGTCACAACATGGTGGAGGGTGGTATCTGGAGTGAATGAGGAGTAGACCAGGGTTTGCTAGAGGGAATGTTTCTTGCGGAAGGCTGACAAGAGAGAACGAAGTATATGTCTGGTGGTGGCATCCCGCTGGAGGTGGCAGAAGTGTTGGCAAACAATCCTGAAATAAAATGCAAATCATACTCACCACGTTGATTTGTATTTTTCCACAGAGGGCCAGATGCATTTCTTTGTTGATCTTTGGCTGAACGAGAATGCTGCGAATTATCATTTTAAAATAAAGAACTTGAATTCTCTTCAGTACTTGAAGACAGTATTCATTCTCCAACCGACATAATATTTTATGTGATAGTTTGTTACAACTGGTAGTAGAAGCTTGCTTTGTGTATTTTACCTGCTGTGTCTTTAACGTTAGTGCAGTTGTACAGAACACAATAAAAGGTGTGTATTTTGGATCAGTCCAGAGCCCTTCGAAGCATTTCGAGAAAATCGCCCCGACCTTAACTTTCCTAGCTGTGTTAAGCAGACGTTAAGTGAATATCACAAGATGTAGTGCAGCTGACCAATCCACTCAGCTTTACACCAAACGGAATTCAGTTGCAAGTTTTCAGAATGAAACACAAACAAAAGAGAACAGAATATAGAATAAGTAAGCTTTTCAAAAACACAACAGGTTATCCAACTTAATGATGCTTTCCCAAATACTTGCAAAGATCTCCTTAAACATCCAATAGCAAAAAAGTAAAAGTCAAAACACGTCTTACAGGAGAGATGTCAAAGACAGGGAACATCAGCATGGACCTGTTTCTTTGCGTCCAGCAGCTTCACAACTGAGTGCTTGTCCAAACGAAATCAAACCACAGAAAATCTTATCTGGTAGAAATGGCCACTCCCCTTTCATTGTACAAGTGGTTTGTTTGGAACTTGACAGCTTTTCAAGTAGATCATCTCCAGACATTTCGGAACGTGTGTCTTTACGACCTGCTGAAAAAAAAATGCAAGGGCAACATAACCATGTTAAAGGAGTAGCATTGTCACACATTTTGCAACGTTCGCAAGATCTTAGAAGCATTATAGAAACACAAGAGCTTGAAAATATTCATATTATAAAATGTAAACATGGGTGTATTTAAAAGTTTGAGATTCCTTTTACAACAGTCCATTAAAAACGCAATTAAATTGCCATTCAGTGGAATATTGACCTCATTTGAGATGCGTCATTGATACTGTCCACCGCACACGCAAAATAGAATTTTGAACTTAGAAACATTTGGAACATTTCTAGCGAGTAAGGCTCCAGAAGTGTCTTCTTATTTAGAAATTCTATCAATATTCTTTAAATAATCCTTGTTTCCAATGGAACTAGTCTGTATTTTTGGCGCTGTTGTTCCTTCTTAACTTTACGTGAAACCAATGAGATATTCATCAGTATGAATCCAGAAATAGAAGTCCTAGATTAGACAATTGAGTGAAACAAATAAATCAAACATCTACCTGTAAACAACGCAGCATTGATAGAGATATCCAAGCAAATATTTCAAATGATTACTCTTACACGTCTTGTTCTCAATTTTTGAAGTCGTACGAAAAGAATAAAAGTTGCTCTCTACATTTAGAGTTAATAAACGTTGAGATTAATCGCAAATATAGTGTCATAACAAATTTTTTTTATATTTTATTTATCACAATCTTACCTCTCACTTCTTCCAATTTGACACCTGAGTGTTCCCTCTCTGCAACGAGAGAGGGAATTACTCGATAATTACTCGAGTAATTGCAATTACTCGATAACTTGATCTTAACTTGTAACAGCATATTGACGTTAGATGAACACAGAGATGCGACTGGATATTGTAACTATCCGAATAGGTAATTGAAGAGCTGAATTCGACATGAGCGGTTATTTGACCTTCTCCTATATTTTAGCATTCTATGCAGTTTTTCATTGTGTTTTTGTTTATTCTGAACAAACGCTGGCATTTCTGGACGAGCAGTGTGGATATAATTATACATTGTATGTAAACACATTTTGTATTTGAAGTAGAAAAGTTTTGTTTTTGGACACACTATAGGGATTTGTTTTATCTGTACGATCCAATGAGCTCTGTCAAACTTGAAAGGTCTAATGGGAAGAAAGAAGAGAAAATTTCCTCTGAAATTAATTTGTGCCAATAGAATCTGGGAGTTTTTGATTATTTTGCTCTGTAGTTTATTTGTGTTGAGCATCAAATATTTTCCTGTTGTAGTTATTTGAGAGAATTACGAGTTCGGAACATGAATACCCAGATTCGCAATGAACCATATCCAAATTTTAAAAGTCATTCAAAATTCCAACGGATTAGATGGCAATAAATTATATTCGAATGCCAGCAGTTATACTTTCTCAATTATTGATAAAAGCCAGGAGGGCTTGTCCTTGTACAAGGAGAATGCAATGTCCTCACTGCAATGAGACGAGTGTACAGCGAGATGGGGTGTGCTTTATTTCTCCCTCCAATGCTATTTTGATTTGATCTTGACACTCCCCTTCACTTTTTCTTTTTACCTCGGCACTTCTGCTGGTGAACTCTGCTTTTGAACTGTTCCGTGGTCTCAACCATATATAGCTGACACCAGGGCACGAGAATGCTCTCCGTTCAGAGGAGTGACTCCCACTTGCCTCCAGCCAGTTTACTGTGGGACAATAAATAAATACAAGCTGATAGATGAGGGAACATATAATTGTTGAGAAGTAGTGAAAAGATGTGCGCATTGAATCCATTAATAAAGTGGAAAGGGGGGGGGGAACCACTTGTTCGGATAAAGTAAGATTAAATGATTCACAAACAAATGGCGCTGAGGGAGTTGGAAACAACGTAACTCTAGCTTGTCTTTATAAAATCATTGCTGATCTCATTATAATGTCAAACCCACATTTCCAGGCACCCCAACAAGATTTCACTCCATTGTTCGTGAATAGGTGGCAATTTTTAATGAAGGATGGTTGATTTTCCCAATATCTAACTCCGGCACATTTGGGAAAATTAACTTCTTTTATTTGTAAAACTACTCAGAATAAAATGCAACTGGATGATTTGAAGAAAAAACTGTAAGTTGTCTGGCCCACTGCACCAGTTCCCTAATTTGATAAGATCTGGGATGATTTGGCTGTGGTGACAACTCCACTATCCTGCCTGTCCTGATGTCCTTTGAGTCCACGACCGAAATTCTGAAGACGCTTTTTTTTGAATGAACACATTTTAAACCAGTAGTACCGTGACCTGTGAGTGTTGCCCTCACTTGCAGTGCAATTTCACTGTCAAAACTTAAACAAATCTTCGAATCTTGAAAGATCATGTCATACTTATAGTTGCAAACGATTCATGTTCTAATTAATGCTGAACATTTCATCTTTTTAGATATTAATGTCACTTGGAATCAAGCATAAAATTACAGGGTTAACGTGAAAATTATCTCAAGCTGTAACACATGACGCCATCTTAGGTACCAATTACCATGATACAAAAAAAAAAGAAATTCAGGTCAAAAATAGTTAGAGAAACAATAATTAAACAGCTAAGTATAACTTCATAGAACATAAGAAAGGTAAAGAAATCGACAGAAGTTTACACTAAAGAGTCGTAGTTTCAACTAGAATGATAAAGGAATAGGTAGAACGTTCAACAGTCTTTGATGACTCCTGCACTTATCTCGGTCAGCTGTCTGTTCTCAACATCAATCCGACACATGACCGTCACTGCTGCTGATACTGCAGAAGAGATGCTTCCATGAACCACTGAGAGATCAGCTGATATTTTGCTGAGAGACCAGGTTGAGAGGAACCATGAGCCGTTGAAAACCAGCCAGCCCTGAGCCGCCCAAACTCCAGACAGAGAGACGCCATGGGAATGCTATGAGCCACAGAGACGACAGGCTGGAACTTCCGTTAGCCCCTGAAACCACAGGCTAAGCCCGCCATGAGCTGATGAGAGAGAAAGCTGGGACCGCCTTTAGCCGCTGGGAGACGAAACCAGGACAGCCATGAGCTGATGAGAGACGAGGCTCGGACCACTATGAACCGCTGACAGAGCAGGCAGGGACAGCCATGGCCTGCTGAGATACCAGGCTGCTAAGCCAGGCTGAAAGCCCCCCAGAGACCAAAGGTAAAAAAAGGCAAGAAACAAGAGAAGGGAATAGAAAAGAGCAGAGGAGTTCCGGTTGGAGAATCCTACTCCACCGCTCTTGTACTCTCGATTACATCTGAATATGTCTCGTTAAGAGGCATTTGGATTGGTATGTGAATAGGAAGGGTTTGGAGGGGTATGGGCCGGGTGCTGACAGGTGGGACTAGATTGGGTTGAGATATCTGGTCGGCATGGACAGGTTGGACCGAAGGGTCTGTTTCCATGCTGCACATCTCTATGACTCTATGACACTGCCCTGTGAATTTTCTGTTTTCATAAACAAGGACTGTGTTGTTTGACCACCAGCAGCTACAGTCAGCTGTTTCATATTATTACTTTGTACTTCCCAAACCCTTCCTCAATTCACAATTGAAGAAATAGACTGCTGCAATCCATTGGAGTCCACGAAGTGCAAATGTCACAGCCTGATTGAGTTAGAATGTAACGTAACATAAATAGTTCTGTACTTTGCCATCGTATCTGTCGGAAGAGTTTTTTGAAAAAAATACGATGGTGAGAGAAAGCTTTCAGTGTATTCGAGACAACGCCTCACTTCATGTCAAGAAAATGACGAGAGTTTCTCCTTCTGCCGAACAAAGGTTGTCAAACAAGTATTTGAAATGTGTCTAAGCTTCTAATGACATTAATAGATTGGGAAATGTTGCACGTTTTTACTCCTTTTGTTGGTGGCGTCAAATCCCAAAACGTAATAAATTTTTGGTAATATTGCTGACTAATGCTTATTAAAGGGAAAGTCAAATATTCTTAGACACCGGGTTTTCGTCCAACCAGGTTATTTGAAATTGCAAGCTTTCAGACTTCCCACTCCTTCCTCAGACAATTAGCTCCCAAAGCTGAGGGTTTTAAATAAACCAGTTGGACTATAACCCGGTGACATGTGATATTTGGCTTGGTCCACCAAAGTCCACCACCAGCATCTCCACATATTAAGGGGAAAATGAGAAAATGTCTCGGGACGTGTAAATGTTAATTTGTTAATTAATATTAGCGAATGTTCAATCAATGGATCTTTAATATTGAAAATAACATGATACTTGATAGATACACGCACATGATGTATATGTCGAAGATTTTCTGTCGTATCACACGTATGAAGCCTCAATAAAGGAAAGATAGAATTTTAATTTTATTTTCTTTTTTGTGACGGTTTATTTGTGCGCATGTGCATTTATGTGATTGCTTGTGTTTTCCAAAACGCGGTTTCATGTGATCTTTGACTTTGTCCACTAGACTCTACCACAGGCACCTCCATATACGAAGGAGAAAATGAGAAAATGTCTCAATACCTGGAATTTATTTTTTATTATTAGCGAATGTTGCATTAATTGGAATTTTAATGTCGACCTTAACACATATTGCTTGACAGTTGCGTGCATGCAAGTTATAATGCGAACAGTTTCTCTTTATTTTCTTTGACATGAAACCCCAAGAATATCAAGACAGAACACTGAGCTTTTGTTTTAATTCTGACGTTTTTTAAAAGAAGAAATCTTGGTGAGCACATGTGCATTTACGCGATTTTTAAAAAAAATTCACCTTACTGTTTGTCACTCGTATTTTCAGAGACAAAAGAGTATCCTCTCATTCAGAATTTAAGCAGGCGTCAATCAACTCCGTTTCAAAAGGAAATCGCCTTAAGATGATGTTTTTGGCCAGGGAGCAGAGACTAAATGTTGAGAAACAATTTTTTCACAATTAGCTGCCACGAATTTTTAACGCAATAGGTTGATTTGTTTGTAATTGGTATAAATTAACAAGCCTGGGCATCGTGATGATACACATGTCAAAGTTGCTGAGCTACAGATTCATGGTGCTGTCTGTGGGTTGATTGAAGTGTTACAGTCACATCAAGTTATTCTGCTGCAATCACTGTTTATTACATTTTGTAATAAGCTTAAACAAGTATGTGAAAGCATCTTTCAATTGACCTCTGAATTTCGTCTGTGCCACTGCATAAATACATGTATTTGTGCATGAACTTAAGAGTTGTAGCATATATGCGCTTTCCTGCAGAATAAACTTTGGGTCATTGAGATCGGAACCGATCGAATAGCTGCCACCTGAAATTTGCACAAGTAGAAAATGTAAAATGTACAACAGCCACAAAAGGACGAAACTGCCTGAAATGGCAAATAATAAAACGATTGACTTTCGCCTGCTCTCCATTTCAGGGTCATGTTTACTAATTTCATTGCTGTTGGATCGGAGTCTCCTGCGGGCTCTCGTGGCAACTATAATGTGTCTGACAGTTACTGCATTAAGCAGCAAAATAAGGAGGAAAGGGAGGCATGGGGTTTGAATGCGGTCAAATGTTTCAAAAAATCTCCATGCAACTGCAGTGTAATAGACATCTTTTATGCTGCAGTACCAGCCTATTTTATCAATTATATATAAGGGCTCATGAATGAAACAAAATGGAATGTTTATCAAACAGCACAGCAAACATACTACTCCTATAACTACAGATGCTACTTTTTCTGTGCAGTATCTCGTTTTCAGCTTCTGGTAGCAAATGGTTACGAACCGATCAAAGGTGAAAGCAACAGTCAACCAGACGGAGCAGTTTCGGGAACAGTAGATGAGAAGAATTATCAGACGACATCCTGTTGTGGTGTTCAGTAAACTAGCTGGAAAATAAATTGCCAAAAGCCGACTTAAAATCACTGCAACGATAATAACAAAAAGATCCATAGCTGCCATAGACACAAGGTATCGGGTGATGCATCCTGACAGACCACATCTTCCTCGGGAAAGTAACACTATCGTCACCAGATTGGCTGTAAGAGACAAAGTGCCAAAGAAAATGAGTGTGAGCCGGACAGTCACAATCAGAGATAGCGTCATACAGGCAGAAAGAGGAAACAGAAAAATGACACTGTTAATTCGGCGAAACGATAAAACAAAATTGTTTCTATATATGTTGGATGTAAACATGAAAATAAGTCTTTTATTCATTCAATTTTAAAGGTTTCTTGCCAAGAATATCCGTCACAAATAATAATTGAACCCAGGATGCAAAATATTTCAGGACCTTTATGTTTCAAAACTTCCCATGAGACACATAGGAATTGAACTCCATTTCAGTTCCAAGTAGACAGAGTAACGGTTCTAAAATGGTTATAGAAAGCAGGTTGAGTCATATCTGATCATGCTAAACAATAACAATAGACTTAGAAGCAAGAAAACCAACTCTATGGCTCAGAGGTAAACGTTCTTTCCAACAACTTAAAACCAGAATTGGCATATTCAGTTATGAATGCCGAAAGTTCAATGTCATCTACAGCTCATCAAATTCTGAAACACATAGATTTGCTTTAGGAAGGGCAAGTGGCAAATACTCGTACCACGAAAGTGCCACGGAATTGCCAGCTGAAAAGAAATAATATAGTGCATGCTTGGGGAGCTCAATCGATAAATTCAAATTCTTGCACATTTTCTGCAAGGCAGAACGTGTGCAATGCAACGTTGACTTGATGTATAGAGTAGGAGAAAGTGAGGACTGCAGATGCTGGAGATCAGAGCTGAAAAATGTGCTGCTGGAAAAGCGCAGCATGTCAGGCAGCGTCCAAGGAACAGGAGAATCGACGTTTCTGGCATTAGCCTGAAGAAAGGCTTATGCCCGAAACGGGGAGAAAGTGATGTCTGCAGATGCTGGAGATCAGAGCTGAAAATGTGTTACTGAAAAAGCGCAGCAGGTCAGGCATCATTAATGAAACATGAGATTCGACGTTTCGGGCGTAAGCCCTTCTCCAGGAAGGGCTTGTGCCCGAAACGTCGAATCTCCTGTTTCCTGAATGCTGACTGACCTGCTGAGCTTTTTCACCAACACATTTTCAGCTCTTATGCCCGAAAAGTCAATTCTCCTGCTCCTTGGATGCGGCCTGAGCTGCTCCGCTCTTCCAGCAACGCATTTTGCAGCTTTGATGTATAGAGTAATAGAATATAGAGCATGTTTGTATCATAGACGTTACGCACTGCAGAAATTCACAAGGACCGCTGTGAGAGAACCTTCTAAATCCTGACCACAACCCAAAAGTAGAGCAAAGACAGCATATCACTGGGAGTAGTGGCACCTGCACATTACAATGGTCCAATGATTAATTTACAAGTTTATCAAACAGCTGAGAATTTCCTTTTGCGAACACACATTTAAACATTAGTATGTCAAATATATTGTATTCTCGTCACTTACCTGGTACTCCGAAAGCTGCAAGGGCAGAGTAATAGATTAAAAATATCACCGATTTTGCAGGAGCATGCATTTTAAATCAGAATACTGAATTGCCTTCTTCTGGCTTCTGAAATAAGGAAAACGGTGTACCTATTTATATCTGATGATCGCCACTGGAGACATAATTATTTCTGATCACCGTTTGTACTTCGTACAGCCCTTATTGGAGGAAAACACATTCATGCAGCTATCTTCCCGCAATAGCAACTAAAGGAACAGACCATGCATGAGTGGAAAAAAAGAAGCTGAGTATATGAGATAGAGTGGTTAAAGTGTTTAAACACGTTACAGAAGGAATTTATGGGATGTCAATAGATTTAAACGTTTGAAACTATTAACACGGTTGCAAATGTCAACACAAGGCAAATTCCGGAAAAAAAACTACTTAGACAGATTATTGACCTTTATTTACCTTTACTTATAACTTTGAAATTCGTAGCTGTGGTGGTTTAAAAAGTTGCAAATGAGACTTCGGGGCATCGTAAAATGGGAGGGCAGAGAGATAGTGGTTATTGTCTGCATTGGTACCAATGACATGGGTAGGAAAACCTGTAAAGACAATCTAGGGAGTCAGGTAGGAAAGTAAAACTACTACCTCTGGGTGGTAATCTCAGGAATACTCCCCATGCCGTTTGGTTTGAACAAGCCAGTCCCCTCAAGCATTTCAAGAAGGAAGCCCTTGCTCTAACTTATCTAATTGTTTTATGCAGGCGTTTGTGGATATTTCTGGAATGATGCGGCTCGTCAAAACCCCTCATTTAGAAACGAAACAGAATGTGTTTACAGAGGACCAAATAAAACACAGGCAAAAGAGAGCAGAATATGGAATAACTTAAATTACCAGGCTACAGACTATCCCAACTTGATGATTGTTCGAAACATCTGCAAAAGTACCCATTCACACCCCCTTGGATAAAAGGTGTAATCAGAGACAGGTTCATTCAGGACAGAGAGATGGAGGAGAGATTTTGCATGTAACCTTCTTCCAATATATCGGTTTCTTTTAATCTTCCAGGTTAAGAAGACAAACAGCTCTGAACAGCCAGACAGTTAAAAACAAAACAAAACAGAGAAAATCTGAGATTGAGAATTGGCCACTCCCTTTACATTATGCAAGTTCTTTTTAAATGTAAAAGTTTCTTAACTTATATACGCTCAGACATGTCGGAACCCATGACTTTATGACCACTCTGAAAAAAGGAAAGGACAACATAACCTTTTTTAAAAGAGCAGCATCCTCACACACCTGGGACTGAGGCCTAGAACGGAGAGATCCTACATTAAGCACATGGTTGATGAACTGATGCGTGATTGGTAGGGAGTTAACATCAGATTTGTAAATCACTAGGATGTCTTCTAGAGATGGTGGAATGTGTATAACAAAGATCGCTTGCACCTAAACTAGGTGGGCATCAAAATCCTGGCAGAGAGGTGTCATACTGTCACTCAGTAGGATTAAACTGGTCTGATGGGAACGGTTAGGCAGGAAGCTAAGGTTCAGGTCAGTACGTATAGAGAATGGAGAAGAGCTTGAGGCAAGGCTAATATAGTTAAGTTGACGAACAGTCAGCGAAAGTTGGCCAATCTCAGTTCAATTGAAGGCTTAAAATATATTTGCTTTCATGCAAGCCGTCTCCCAGACAAACTGGATGAACTGAGAGTCTCGCCTCATACATGCAAATGCAATGGTGTAGCTATCACAAAAACATTTTTTAAAGGGGACGGCACTCACAGCTTCTGTTTTATCGATATTTTAGATGAAACAAAGGAGGAATCAAAAGTGGGAAGGCATTGCGTTACTGGCGCATACCACGATGAGTTAAGGGAGACCACCATGGAATGACCTTGAGCGAGGCTTCATGGTTAGAAATCAGCATTTGAAATAATTCAACGACAGTTTTGGGATTGTACAACAGATCGCCAGGTTGACTGCTGGAAACAAAATAAGACATATGCAGTCAGATTGTGGAAATATGCGAAAATAACACTGTTGTTTTCGTGGATGGTTTTAACTTTCTCTGTATGGATGGGATTACCTTCCAGCTGGGGTTTAAATGAGGAGCTGTTTTCAGATGCGCCAGTAATGAATTAAGAAAATGGACGAACAGATTTGACTGCCATGATGTGGAGAAGCCGGTGTTGGACTGGGCTAAACATGTTTAAAAATCACACAACACTATATTATTGTTCAACAGGTTTACTTGGGAACACGAGTTTTCGGACGACTGCTCCTTTATCAGGCAGCTGTGAATCAGGGCGACAAAACACATAATTTGCAGCAAAAGATTGCTGTGTCATGCAGTTGTAATAACATATTGAACAAATCTGGATTGCTGTTAAGTCTTTCATCTTTCCGAATGGGTTGCATATTTCGGTTTAGTTATACGTAAATCCCAGAATTTCTTTGAATTCACTTCACGAGATAACTTAATGCTTTATAATATGAAATGGTGACATCTCTGTTCAGAAAATGGTTTAAAGATATGATATTGAGTTTGTCTGTGTCCTAATCATTAGTCAAATAGGTTCTATTACCAAATTAGACATTATAAAATAATTTGTTAACAATATTGACGGTGCACAGAAATGGTTTGCATTTAAAAACAATAAACACTGTCTGCATTAGACGTACATACCTTGAAGAAAGGAAAACTCATTTGAAAATGTGAATCAATGACGTCTATTAAATTCATTTTAAGATTGTATTACACCAAAAGAAGTGATTTGCAAGGATGGCAGAAATAATTTCTTAGGGTTGAGAGTTATTTCAAGGGCATCAATCTATGACCATGTATCAGAAAAAGGAAAAGAAGATATGAAAATAAATCAGTGAGACATATCAAGACGGTCTGCCAGGGATTTTGGGAGGATATGTTAAAAAGGTAAATGTAATTAATCGAGATGTTTCGAGGCGGCACAGTGGGACGGTCATCAGCGCTGCTGCCTCACAACATCAGGGACATGGCTTTGTTTCTCGCCTTGGGGAACTGTCTTTGTGGAGTGTGCGCAATGGCAATGCGTCTGCGCGGGCTTTCTCCTGGTGCTCAAGCTTCATCCCACATTGCAAAATCTTGCAGGTTAAGCGGATTGGCCATTCTCAATTGCCCATTGTGTCCAAGGATGTGCAGGTAGGTGGAGTAGACTTGGGAATTTCAGGGACCGTATGGACTCGATGGGGGAAATCACTGCTTCCATCATGGAGTGATTCTATGAAATCTGACTCTAGCAACATTCTGCAGTGAATATAAAGAAATATCGTGTCGAATTGCAGGCCAATCCAAGCAATTTATTTGCCTGGCATTAATTATGCAATCTGATTTTATAAAAAAAACATACACAGAACGTTAATGAAAACTGATGATGAGCATTTAAAATTTCACATAAATTACCGCATGGCTAAATAGGTCTTTTAAAAGAGGAATTCTCAACACGTTTTCAACTTTGGAACATAAGTGACTCCGGTTCCAAATGATGCATTTCTCCATTAAGCGCCTTTCAAATTAGCTGACAAACATTTCACTTACACTAAAACTGCGAAAGGAAGTCCGAGATGCATCAAAATGGACTGAGAAAACAGTTTCAAAGAGTTGACTTGTATCTTTTTTATATGTGCATAAGTACTTAATTGTGTCTTTGGAAGCAACACTCACTTAGAAAGATGACTTCAAAACCGTACAGAATTTGGGAGATTAAAAAAAAAACAAAAGTAAATGTAGAAATAAGATGCAATGTGTAAAAATATTCCGAAAGACCTGCTGATGTTGGAAGTCAGAAACATCAATAGAAAATGCTTTGAGGACTGAGGGTGTCTAGGAAAACGTGTTGAGAGCAATCAGACTTAACGTATTGGATTCAGTGACCCTTCTGAGTACCTGATAGTTGTGTTGCTATCTCGGAAGAGCACATGGTCACGTTAAGAGAGATTGTGTCTTTCCTGAGATGAGAAATTGTAACGATACGTGTCTGTTATTAGATGACATTTGAGAGTGTGTTGAGAATTGATAATATGCAATAATCAGCTTGGAGTTGAGTTTTCATATAAAAGGCACCGGATTTGAAATTTAACCAATTATTTTCGTGTATGCCCAGGACACCAAAAACGTATTGCATTTGATTTTTATAATATTGATAATATTGTACCATTCAGAAGGTATGAATTTTTAGGCTTTGGCTAAGAAAGGCACGTTGAAAATTAGTCACAGACAATTAAGCATTGATTTGCAAAGCAGTTGTCGTCTGTAAGGTGATCTCTCAGAAGTCATCCTCTTTCAGATGTAACAAGATAGGTTATACAAAGACTACAGCAATAAAGATTAAAAAGAAGCTTCGAGGAGGAGGTAGACCGATTTGTATGACGGAAGGAAACAGCAGATGCTGACAACTGCTGAGAGATTGGATGGACATTGAGACTCTAAGATAATTTAATGTCTATGAACTGTGTAATGCAAGTAGAAATTTAACACAGTTGGGATCAGATAGCCGTATGTTGACAAAAAGGGGGCTCTTATTTCTCAATGGATTCAATTCAGTGTCCACTGTTAGAGTTAGGAAATTAAATCGATTTTTTTTCCATAAAGAGTGTAACTCAGGGACTTCCTTTAACTCATTCACATTAAGCAGGTTACGAAGCAAGGCAAGGTTTTCTAGGTGTTTTCGATTAGCAGAGGGCATCAGATTTCACGTCGTTACAGCTACTAGGGAAATAGTTTTCAGTAGAAGACAGGGAAGGTGAACAGGGTTAGAAGAAACCATAGGTGGCAAGATAGAAATAGAGAATGTGCAAAAAAGTTGTTGGGCAGAAAAGAAAGTGGATAACGATCACCGTGTAAGAAAAGGTTGAACTGCTAATGGGGACTTTTTTTGAATACAATCGGTGTATGCATGATTGTAGACTTCGTGATAACAAGGCCTGATGTGTCCGGAGGAAAACGTGAAGAGTTTGTTCAGCCACTAAAATTGTGGAATTCGTCATTGAGCCCAGAAGGTTGCAGTGTTGCCACGCAGAAAATGAGGTCGTCTTCTTCCACCTTAGGCTGAACTTCAATGAAGCACTGCAGTAAGCTTGTAACAGAAATGTTGATCAGGCAACAATATGCTGCATTGAATTGCTAGGCAACGGAAATGTCGCGCAGAATATTTGTCTTCTTGGAATCAGCCGGCCACTCTATGCTTTGTTTCTACAATGTAGAGCACACTACATTGTGAGTAGCAAATACAGAAGACTATACTGAGTGAAGTGCAGGTAATGACCGGGTCGGGGAACAGGGTTAGTAGAAACAATAAGTGGTGAGATAGAGATAGTGCTTCGCCTGAAAAATGTGCTTGGGCCAACACATTCTGAGGAGGGGAAGTCAACAGGCAGGCATTTCACTTTCTGTGGTTACAAGGGACAGTGTCGTGACGCTGTGACAGTTGTGCTGGGAGTGGCTCTTGCGGAAGGCTGACAAGAGAGAAGGGAATATGTGTCTGGTAGTGGCATCCACCTGGATGTAGCGGAAGTCGTGGCTTATGACCCTGAAATAAAATACAAGTATTAATCAACTGTCAGTATTAATAGAGGCAGATAGAACACTTCTGGTATGGAATATACAAGATTAATTCATTACATGAAGCATTCTGTGGCCGAACAGTTTAATCGTAATGTCTATGCCGATCAGAAAATGTTCAATCACATGAACTCACCTGTGGCTTGAGCAAAGGGAGGCAGATTTTTTTGTCTGTTTTTTTTCTGCAAAGCAACGATCCATTTTCCACACTCCAGAAACAAAATATGCTAATTTTTTTATGCTCGCCGCCAATGCACAGAGAACTGGCAGATATAGTTTAGTCTCTGTAAATGCAAGATATTGCATTTGATAAGTGAGACTGGGGCATGTCTTACATGAGCCCGAGGAGTGCTGATGATGCCGAGAGACCTAAGTGTGTAGTTTCAGAATTCTTCAAAAGTGGCTTCTGAGGTAAACACGATGGTGATCAGGGAGTTTGGAAAACTTTCCTTTATTAATCAGAGCCTTGAGTAAAGGAAATGAGATGTCATGTTACGATGTGCAAGACATCGCTGAAGCCACTTTTAGAGTACTGCACAGAGTTCTCACCTCTGCTGTAGGAAGACTGTTGGGAAACTAGAAAAGGTATAGACAAATGTTTACGATGATTTTCCAAGGACTGGAGGGTTTTTTTTTGATAAAGAGAGCGGCTGGATAGGGGGTTAACTTTAATTCTGGATCTTCAGAGGCTGAGTGTTGAGATTATACCGGTTTATAAAATCAGTAAATGCATTGATAAGTTTGATAGTGTTCTGGAATTGAAGACAAGCGTGGCCGTAACCTCATTATGTATTTTAAATCTACGTGTAAGACGTTGTGTTATGGATGGAACTCGATGAGTCAAACGATCTGGTGTGAAAAAAACATTTCATTCCTTCACTGTAAGTAAAATGCGGAAAAGTAAACAAAAATAAAATAAAACTATCTTAAGTTTAAGCTGAAAAATGTGTTGCTGGAAAAGCGCAGCAGGTCAGGCAGCATCCAAGGAGCAGTAGAATCGACGTTTCGGGTATAAGCCCTTCTTCAGGAATGAGGAAGTTGTACCAAGCAGGCTAAGATAAAAGGTAAGGAGGAGGGACTTGGGGGAGGGGCGTTGGGAATGCGATGGGGGAAGGAGGTTTAAGGTGAGGGTGACAGGCAGGAGAGGGGATTGTGGCAGAGAGGTCAAGAAGGAGGTGCTGAATCTGAGGTTTGGGACTGATATAAGGTGGTGGAGGGGAAATGAGGAAGCTGGAGAAATCTGCATGCATTCCTTGTGGTTGGAGGGTTCCTAGGCAGAAGATGAGTCCCTCTTCTTCCAGGCGTCGTGTTGCCATGGTCTGTCGATGGAGGAGGCCAAGGACCTGCATGCCCTTGGCGGAGTGGGAGGGGGAGTTGAAGTGTTCAGCTACGGGGCGGTTGGGTTGGTTGGTCCGTGTGTCGCAGAGGTGTTCTCTGAAATGTTCCACAAGTAGGCGGACTGTCTCCCCAATATAGAGGAGGCCACATCTGGTGCAACGGATACAGTAAATGATGTGTGTGCAAGTGCAGTTGAATTTGTGATGGATACGGAAGGATCCCTTGGGGCCTTGGATGGAAGTGAGGGGGGAGGAGTGGGCGCAGGTTTTGCATTTCTTGCCGTTCCAGGGGAAGGTTCTGGGAGTGGAGATTGGGTTGGTGTGGGGAGGTGTGGACCTGACGAGGGAGTCGCAGAGGGAGTGGTCTTTCCAGAGCGCGGATAGGGGAGTGGAGGGAAATATATCCCTTGGTGGTGGGGTTTGTTTGGAGGTGGCAGAAATAATGAAAGATGATACAATGTATCTGGAGGTTGATGGGGTGTTAGGTGAGGAACTGTGATGTTCTGTCCTGGTGGCGATTGGAGGGATGGGATTCAAGGGCGGAGGAGCGGGAAGTAGAAGAGATGTGGTGGAGAGCATCATCAACCACGGCTGAGGAGAAATTACGGTCTTCCGCCCCACCCCCTATCCAGCCTATTACACTCACCTTAACCTCCTTCCATCTATCGCATTACCAACGCCCCTCCTCCAAAGTCCCTCCTCCATACCTTTTATCTTAACCTGCTTGTCACACCTTCCTCATTCCTGAAGAAGGGCTTATGCCCGAAATGTCGATTCTCCTGCTCCTTGGATGCTGCCTGACCTGCTGCACTTTTCTAGCATCTGCAGTCCTCACTTTCTCCCTGTCTAACGTGTAACTCTCTCGAAATATGGAACAAAATAATATATTGATGATATTGATCACAACTCCCTGCCTTTACTGTAGTTATTGAGAGGGATACGAGCATACGGCACTGAAAACTATTTAATTAGGGATAGTGAATTGCAATGTTATTCGGCTGAAACTATGGATCAGGGAGTACTTGCTGCGAGTGATGGATATGTTTGTCCTACTGATGCAAATTAGAGAGGGTCGGGCAAAGGTACATAGGGTGACGAGAGATGTGCAACATTTGTTCAGAGAAAGAAAGAAGGTTACTTAATGTTGAGGAAGCAAGAATTAAACAGGGTTCTAGACGTTACAATTTAGCAAGGATGCAACTAATAAAATAGATATGCGGATTCTAGAAGATGAATGAAAAAGCCTTGGCGGGTCGGATTAATGAAAATACCAATGCGTTCTACACTTACTGAGGAACAAGAGGATGGCCAGACTGCGCGGAGGGCCGATCAGGGATAGTGGACGGATGTTGTATCTGTTGTCAGAGGAGGTAGGGCAAGTCTGGAATGAATACCTTGCTTCAGTATACATTCGTGAGACGGGCATTGTCGCTTGTGAGGACAGTATGAAACAGCCTGATGCATTCGAAATCATTTACATTAAGTAGCAAACTGTGCTGGAAATTTTCCAACACATAAAGATAGATAAGCACCCTGGACCAAACGGGATTTATCCAGTTTACAATAGGAAGTGAGGGGAGAGGCTGATCCACTTTGCTGATGTCCCTTCAGCTTTCATTGTCCGCTGGGGTAGAACCAGTTTATTGGAGGGTGGAAAATATTATCTACTTGTTCAAGAAACGGAATAGGAATACTCCTGCGAATTACAGACCATTCAGACTTACATAGGTGGTAGGCAAACTATTGATGGTAATTCTGAGAGACAAGATTTATGACTATTTGGAAAAGCTTAGTTTGATTAGAGATAGCCAGCATGGCTTTATGAGAGGTAGACCATGCCCCATGAGCTCTGTTGCATTTTTTCAAGATTGAGAAAACACATTGAGGAATGTAAGTTAATGGATACGGTGGGCAAGGAGTTATCAAGGCGTTTGAACTGTTCCCCATGGTAAGCTCATTCAGCTCGTGAGTTTTGGATACAGGGAAATGTGGCTGTTTAGATAGAGAATTGGCTTGGCGACAGAAAGCACACTTTGGAAGTGTTCCAAAGATAGAAAGTGTTCAGACTGGAGCTTGATGATCAGTGGAGTTCCACAGGGATCTGTTCTGAGAGCTCTGTTCTTTGTAATATTTACAAATGACTTGCATAAGCAAGTGAAACGTGGGTTAATAATTTGACCGAAGACACGGAGGTGAGTGGAATCGTCGATAATATAGTGGTCTGTTGTACATTGTAAATGGGACATTGGCAGGATGCATAGATGGGCTGAGATAGAGGCAGGTGGAATTCAACCTTGGAAAACGCGAAGCGATTCATTTTGGAAGGTAGAATTTGAATGCAGGTTTCAGGGTTAAAGACAAGATTCTTGTCAGTGTAAAGGACAGTAAGATCTTGGTGTCCAAACGCATCGATCCTTCAAAGTTGCCACCCAATTTAATAGGGCTGTGAAGAAGGCGGATGTTGTGCCGGCTTTCATTAGCAGGGAGTTTGTGGTTAAGAGTTTCGATGTTATATTGCATCAATAGAGAGGCGTGGTGAGACCACACTTCGATGATTTTGTACGGAAGAAGGATGAGAGGTGGCTTGATACAGGCACGAGATGATGAGAGGCATAGATAGCGTAGATAATCAGAGATATCTTCCCAAAAGGAAATGTTTCTCACGAGGGTGCATGATTTTAAGTTGTTGGAGGTATGTTTAGGAGAGATATTAGGGGTAGTGTTTTTTTTTTCAAACGCACGGTGTATTGGGTGCGTGGAATGGACTGCCAGCCACGGCAAGAGAGTCAGATGCATGATAGACATTTAAGCAAAACTTGTCAGGACACATAGGATAAAATGTCAGTACAACATTGAGGGCTTAATGTCCTGTAGATGCTTTACTATTCTATGTTCTTAATTCATTCATTCATACTAACAATCACCTGTTTCAGTAACGTAAAACCCCATGACCCCTCACCACCACCCCCTCCCCGGTTTGGCTAAGGCAAATTCATCAAGATTGATTGTCTCACATGCCATTTTATGAGGTGAAAGAGAGTGCTAGGGTTTAACTGCAAGAGGGAGAGGAATAACAACGTCCAGATTCAGCTTGACGACCTCAACACCTAAAACTGAAGGCTATAACTTGCAAGAAAAGTCTGGATTCTGCGGGAACTTGACAACAGCCATTCAGTCTGCTTTTATTGTTGTAACCTTAAAATGTAGTTAAGGACCCCAAAGCTGTTAACAGTTAAAAATCACACAATATCAGGTTATAGTCCAACAGGTTTGTTTTGAAGCACTAGCTTTCGGAGTGCTGCTACTTCATCAGGTGTTGGAGGAGTGTAAGATTGTATGACAAAATTTATAGCAAAAGCTTACAGTGTGATGCAACTGAAATTATATAATTAAAATACCTGGATTTATAAACTGAAAAATGTCTGGATTATTCAAGATATAATTTCTGTTGCATCACACTGCAAACTTTTGCTGTAAAGTCTGCATCTAATGATCTAAAACTTCACAGCCACCGATGAAGAAGCTGCACTATCAAACCTAGTCCTTCCAAATAAACCTGTTGAACTATAAAC